>NC_058085.1:74837623-75137623 GCF_014858855.1 Bufo gargarizans | reverse complement strand
AAAAATTTCAAGTTCAGCATTCAGACCATCTGGTAGAATACCGTCTGGATTCCGCTCTTGACATTCTTGCGATGTTGTTGCCCCCTCTCCAATGTCGTTCTATTTGTTCCAATGCAGCAAAGGTAAGTCCTTTTGGATCTTTGTTGTGGACTAATTTAAAGTGTCTTGACAGAGAGAATGTTTCTCATAGCCGTTTTTGATGTTTGTCAGATGTTCTGCTATTCTGACTTTGATAGATCTTTTAGTTCTGCCGATATATTGTTTTGAGCAGGGGCATCGGATGATATATATGACGTTAGAGGAGTTACATGTTAAATTTTTTTTTATTTCAAAAGTTAACGTATTTTGTGTAGAGTTGATTCTGGTTGTCTTTTTTGGAAAAGATGTATTTTTGCATATATAGAATCCACTCATGTTTAACCACTTCTGTATAGATTGATTGTTCTTTTTTGGATGTTTGATAGAGGGGGCTATCTTTAGCCCCAAATTGGGGGCCTTTGTATAGATGATTTGTGGTGCAGTGGGTATTGTGGATCCTATTAGTTTATCTTTTTGAATATGGTGCCAATGTTTATTTATAATACGTCCAATTCCCCTAGATTGTGCGCTATAGGGTAAAATTATATAGTCCAATAGTCCTAAGACTAAAAATTCCTGTTTAAGGTCTATATTAAAACATAACTTTTATTTCGCATTAACATACACATAAGACAAAACAAAAAGACTCCGTTGAGAGTTTTTAAAAAAAAACACATATGGAGGGATATTTGACAAGGTCCGACTCAAAGCAAACTCCCAGTAACCTCCAGCATGTGACCATGCATACAATGGGAGGAGGCAGAGAGCTCTGAGCCCCACCCAAGACTGGCTGATATAGCCCGGGCCTCACATGTGCACCAGAATGCTGCCTGTGGATGGAAATAAAGGCACATTCAGACTAGGAGTTTCTACACCTCCAAAAATTCAAAATACAAACTACAAATTAGCATGGTATTAAAAAGCAGGAAGTGCTCAACCCCATATACAGTAGTGCATCTATACTGGGGGGGCAGATCCTGCACTTGTGGCCCGTTGCTAATGGCAATCCCCAGCAAAAATGCATACAATGGAAGATGCCTGCAGCGGACCACAAGTACCACAATGGACATCCTACACAGGATAGCAATTGTGTGGATGTGATAAGCAGTCAAAATAACATAACAAAAACAAAGACAGCTGCACTCTGCGGTCTTACTAACCCTCATACTGGTGTAAAATTGAGAATTAGCCAACATATCCTGAGCCCGAGCACCACGCCAAGGTTTCTCAAGTAGCTCGGGAACCTAACGCTAAACTTACCTGGGCCGTATGGGCAATACCAGGAGCCAGTGGGCGAATTACAGGTGCGCAAGGTCCGACTTAAAGCAAACTCCCAGTAATCTCCAGCATGTGACCATGCATACAATGGGAGGAGGCAGAGAACTCTATAAAGTATATAGTTCGAACTGCTCTCTTAAATGAGCGATAGCCTAAGTGGTCTCAACTGCTTAGTACCAGATAACACCAGCAGACAACGATTTTATAATTCTATGCCAGATGGCAAGCTCTGTGAATCATCTAGTGACCATTAGGATCAATATACATCACTCATAGAAGGATATCAATTATCCCCCACTCTGATAGTATATGGTGACAGAGTGTCACATACTTCTACCTACTTTAGTAGAGAAGGGTCGGCACTGCTTTAAAGATATAAGCGGTGCACGAGTTAATGGGGAGGCGTCCCGAAGCTTGCAATGAAAAAGGAAAGACCGGCACTCAGCGATGATTGTTCCAATGCTGTAGTTTATTCAGTCACATATTACAGAGCATAGTGACGCGTTTCAGCACACAGCACGTGTGTGTGCTGAAACGCGTCACTATGCTCTGTAATATGTGACTGAATAAACTACAG
The DNA here is from genome assembly GCF_014858855.1 of Bufo gargarizans. Lineage (NCBI taxonomy): Eukaryota > Metazoa > Chordata > Amphibia > Anura > Bufonidae > Bufo > Bufo gargarizans. The sequence goes on along the minus strand of NC_058085.1, from coordinate 75,135,690 downwards.
CATTGGAACAATCATCGCGAGTGCCGGTCTTTCCTTTTTCATTGCATACTTCTACCTACTGTCAAATATCCCTCCATATATATTTTTTTTTAAACTCTCAACGGAGTCTTTTTGTTTTGTCTTTTGTGTATGTTAATGCGAAATAAAAGTTACGTTTTAATATAGACCTTAAACAGGAATTTTTAGTCTTAGGACTATTGGACTATATCTTTTGACCTCCTGGGTCCAATGGGTCATTCTGAAATAATTACTATAGGGTAAAATTATGCACAATTCTAAATTGGTCCATCATTTGAATTGCTGCTTCTTCAAATTTTTCATTACTAGTACAATTTCTTTTAATTCGGCGAAATTGTCCAAAAGGGATATTGAGCAGCCATCTGGGTAGATGGCAGCTTGAGAACAGGATAAAACTATTTTCCGCAACAGACTTCTGATAAGTGTTGCAGATGTATTGGTCTCCATTGCTGGTAATTTGTAAATCATGGGTATTACTGATATTAGATGAAAAGGACAAATTATATTGATTATTGTTAATTTCCTCCAAAAATACTTGTAATTCTAGTTCTCCCTTTTGCCAGATGAAGATAATATCATCTATATATCTATGCCAGAGTACCAGATCTGCCCCCAGTCTAGGCATGATGTCATGGTGTTCCCATTGGGCCATAAACAAATTGGCATAGCTAGGGGGGAAATCTGGTACCCATGGCAGTTCCGTGAATCTGGAGGTAATATGTTTTACCCCCTCTATCAAAAAATCTATTTGTTTCGTACAGAAATCTCCACTTGATTCTAATTGAAATTTCATGGCCACCATTCCCTGATTATGATCAATGACAGTGTAGAGTGATTGGACATATAGTGTTCCAATAATCCAATGTGGCTGAACTTTTAAATTTTCCAAAATTTGGATGATTTCTGTTGTATCCTTTATATAAGATTGTGTTTTTTTACTACCGTTTGGATTAATTTATAGTGGACATATAGTGTTCCAATAATCCAATGTGGCTGAACTTTTAAATTTTCCAAAATTTGGATGATTTCTGTTGTATCCTTTATATAAGATTGTGTTTTTTTTACTACCGTTTGGATTAATTTATCGATATATTGAGATAAGTTTGATGTTAATGAACCAATTCCTGAAATAATTGGGTGCCCGGGTGGATCTGTTGGATTTTTGTTTATCTTGGGCAGACAGTAGAATACTGGTAGTTTCTGCTACGTGCCCAAAATGAAGTGTTACTCTTGTTCTGATAACATTTCCTGTTCTAGCCCTCTATTATAGTATTGTACTAGTATCTCATTACATTTTTTGGTATGATCTTGACATAAATGGTATCATCGGACAGCTGTTTTAGGCATTCTGTGTTAATATTTTCTGCCTCCAGAAGGACAATAGCTCCACCCTTGTCAGCTGGACGTATTATTAGGTTATTCTGCAGTTGTAGTTGTTTGATCGCACGCATCTCTTGTGTTGTCAAATTAATGATTTTTGTCGGTCTATCTGATATTTTTCTTAAGTCTGTCTCTACATTTTTCTGAAACTTCTCAATTCCAATATACGTGTAAAATTTGTTTAATTTTGTGGTTGGTGCAAATTTTAATCCTTTATTCAGCAATTTAGTTTAGTGACAGATCTCAAATTTACTATAGCTCTTTGTTTATCCGTGTCTAATTGTGATTGTTGTATTCTGTTCTTTTTTCTCTGGCTCTTCCGTATCTTTTTTTTGGACCCTGGTTGTGATCGCTGTATTGCTGCCTTTGTGTTTCTCCTCGTGTGTAATTGAGTGGGGGATAGTGTTGATGTTTCCGTGAACATGGTCTCCTGGTCTGATGTGGTTCGAAGTCCTGTTCTTGGTGATTGAATCTGTTTCTAAAATTGTACGAGTGTGTAGGTGGTGATATTTGGTGTTGAAAGTCTTCAGCTGATTGTTGTGACCTGTGTCTGATTGGTGATTCGTGGTGTGGTGGGGTTCTGTCTAAAAAATGATTATTGGTCAATGATTCATATCTATTATTTACTGGTATAGTATATTTACTTTGAATGTTTCCATTATTACTTTCTTGCATAGATCTTACCTCAGCTTGTCTCTGTTGTGAATCAACTATTTCTTCCCTCTTTTTTTCAGTTTTTGGGATATATCTGTGTTTTTTGTTTTTTTTCATTAATTATTTATTGTTCTGTTTTATCTAAACTAATTGTCAAAATAATCTCCATTTTCTGAGTTTTATGCCTAAAATCTAAGATTGAGAAATATAGTCATTTGACTCTTAAAGGAAGTTAGACAAACACTGCAACTAGAGAACTGCTTGGCAGAATATGATAAATATAGACATGGAATTTTACAGATATACGAGTAATGCCTGTGTGTATCTATGTGTCATTTTTCATTCCATCATGTTTCTGATTGGTTGCTTTAACCACTTAAGGACCACAGGTTTATACCCCCCTAGTGACCAGGCCCTTTTTTACAAATCGGCACTCCACAACTTTAGCGGTTTATTGCTCGGTCATGCAACTTACCACCCAAATGAATTTTACCTCCTTTTCTTCTCACTAATAGAGCTTTCATTTGGTGGTATTTTATTGCTGCTGACATTTTTACTTTTTTTGTTATTAATCAAAATGTAACGATTTTTTTGCAAAAAAATGACATTTTTCACTTTCAGCTGTAAAATTTTGCAAAAAAACGACATCCATATATAAATTTTTCGCTACATTTATTGTTCTACATGTCTTTGATAAAAAAAAAATGTTTGGGCAAAAAAAAAATGGTTTGGGTAAAAGTTATAGCATTTACAAACTATGGTACAAAAATGTGAATTTCCGCTTTTTGAAGCCGCTCTGACTTTCTGAGCACCGGTCATGTTTCCTGAGGTTCTACAAGGCCCAGACAGTACAAACACCCCACAAATGACCCCATTTCGGAAAGTAGACACCCTAAGGTATTCGCTGATGGGCATAGTGAGTTCATAGAACTTTTTATTTTTTGTCACAAGTTAGCGGAAAATGATGATTTTTATTTTAATTTTTTTTTTTCTTACAAAGTCTCATATTCCACTAACTTGCGACAAAAAATAAAAAATTCTAGGAACTCGCCATGCCCCTCACGGAATACCTTGGGGTGTCTTCTTTCCAAAATGGGGTCACTTGTGGGGTAGTTATACTGCCCTGGCAATTAATGGGCCCAAATGTGTGAGAAGTACCTTGCAATCAAAATGTGTAAAAAATGGCCTGCGAAATCCGAAAGGTGCACTTTGGAATATGTGCCCCTTTGCCCACCTTGGCTGCAAAAAAGTGTCACACATCTGGTATCGCCGTACTCAGGAGAAGTTGGGGAATGTGTTTTGGGGTGTCATTTTACATATACCCATGCTGGGTGAGAGAAATATCTTGGCAAAAGACAACTTTTCCCATTTTTTTATACAAAGTTGGCATTTGACCAAGATATTTCTCTCACCCAGCATGGGTATATGTAAAATGACACCCCAAAACACATTCCCCAACTTCTCCTGAGTACGGCGATACCAGATGTGTGACACTTTTTTGCAGCCAAGGTGGGCAAAGGGGCACATATTCCAAAGTGCACCTTTCGGATTTCGCAGGCCATTTTTTACACATTTTGATTGCAAAGTTCTTCTCACACATTTGGGCCCCTAAATTGCCAGGGCAGTATAACTACGCCACAAGTGACCCCATTTTGGAAAGAAGACACCCCAAGGTATTCCGTGAGGGGCATAGCGAGTTCCTAGAATTTTTTATTTTTTGTCGCAAGTTAGTGGAATATGAGACTTTGTAAGGAAAAAAGAAAAAAAAAGAAAAATCATCATTTTCCGCTAACTTGTGACAAAAAATAAAAAATTCTAGGAACTCGCCGTGCCCCTCACGGAATACCTTGGGGTGTCTTCTTTCCAAAATGGGGTCACTTGTGGCGTAGTTATACTGCCCTGGCAATTTAGGGGCCCAAATGTGTGAGAAGAACTTTGCAATCAAAATGTGTAAAAAATGGCCTGCGAAATCCGAAAGGTGCTCTTTGGAATGTGTGCCCCTTTGCCCCCCTTGGCTGCAAAAAAGTGTCACACATCTGGTATCGCCGTACTCAGGAGAAGTTGGGGAATGTGTTTTGGGGTGTCATTTTACATATACCCATGCTGGGTGAGAGAAATATCTTGGCAAAAGACAACTTTTCCCATTTTTTTATACAATGTTGGCATTTGACCAAGATATTTCTCTCACCCAGCATGGTTATATGTAAAATGACACCCCAAAACCTATTCCCCAACTTCTCCTGAGTACGGCGATACCAGATGTGTGACACTTTTTTGCAGCCTAGATGCGCAAAGGTGCCCAAATTCCTTTTAGGAGGGCATTTTTAGACATTTGGATCCCAGACTTCTTCTCACACTTTCGGGCCCCTAAAAAGCCAGGGCAGTATAAATACCCCACATGTGGCCCCACTTTGGAAAGAAGACACCCCAAGGTATTCAATGAGGGGCCTGGCGAGTTCATAGAATTTTTTTTTTTTGCATAAGTTAGCGGAAATTGATTTTTTTTTTTTTGTTTTTTTCTCACAAAGTCTCACTTTCCGCTAACTTAGGACAAAAATTTCAATTTTTCATGGACTCAATATGCCCCTCAGCAAATACCTTGGGGTGTCTTCTTTCCGAAATGGGGTCACATGTGGGGTATTTATACTGCCCTGGCTTTTTAGGGGCCCTAAAGCGTGAGAAGAAGTCTGGAATATAAATGTCTAAATGGAGCCTTACAGGGGGGGGTGATCAATGACAGGGGGGTGATCACCCATATAGATTCCCTGATCACCTGTCTGTCATTGATCACCCCCCTGTAAGGCTCCATTCAGACGTCCGCATGTGTTTTGCAAAACACATGCGGACGTCTGAATGGAGCCTTACAGGGGGGTGATCAATGACAGAGAGGTGATCACCCATATACACTCCCTGTCATTGATCACCCCCCTGTAAGGCTCCATTCAGACGTCCGCATGTGTTTTGCAAAACACATGCGGACCGCATGTGTTTTGGATCGGATCCGCAAAACACATGCGGACGTCTGAATGGAGCCTTACAGGGGGGTGATCAATGACAGAGAGGTGATCACCCATATACACTCCCTGTCATTGATCACCCCCCTGTAAGGCTCCATTCAGACATCCGCATGTGTTTTGCGGATCCGATCCAAAACACATGCGGTCCGCATGTGTTTTGCAAAACACATGCGGACGTCTGAATGGAGCCTTACAGGGGGGTGATCAATGACAGGGAGTGTATATGGGTGATCACCTCTCTGTCATTGATCACGCCCCTGTAAGGCTCCATTCAGAGGTCCGCATGTGTTTTGCGGATCCGATCCATGTATGAGTGTAACCGTAAAAATCATGCGGACGTCTGAATGGAGCCTTACAGGGGGGTGATCAATGACAGGGGGGTGATCAATGACAGGGAAGTGATCAGGAAGTCTATATGCGTGATCACCACCCTGTCATTGATCACCCCCCTGTAAGGCTCCATTCAGACGTCCGTATGTGTTTTGCGGATCCGATCCATGGATGCTGGATCCGTAAAAATCATACGGACGTCTGAATGGAGCCTTATAGGGGGGTGATCAATGACAGGGGGGTGATCAATGACGGGAGGGGTGATCAGGGAGTGTATATGAAGTGATCAGGGGTTCATAAGGGGTTAATAACTGACAGGGGGGGGTGTAGTGTAGTGTAGTGTTGTTTGGTGGTACTTTACACATCTACCTGTGTCCTCTGGTGGTCGATCCAAACAAAAGGGACCACCAGAGGACCAGGTAGCAGGTATATTAGACGCTGTTATCAAAACAGCGTCTAATATACCTGTTAGGGGTTAAAAAAATCACATCTCCAGCCTGCCAGCGAGCGATCGCCGCTGGCAGGCTGGAGATCCACTCGCTTACCTTCCGTTCCTGTGAGCGCGCGCGCCTGTGTGCGCGCGTTCACAGGAAATCTCGGCTCACGCGAGATGACGCCAATCGGCGTTAGCGTAGCCTGGGAGAGCCGCCGCGATGACGCCTTTCGGCGTTACAGTTGCGGCAAGCGGTTAATAAATACTTGCGATTAAACATGTTAAAATTAATGTCTAAAGGGGGGTGGCTAGATCCACCAATTAACTTGTTGGGCGCTGACCAGCAGAGAATACTTTAACCAGCAAAGCGTGTCTGGCTGTTTGATTCTTAGGTCGAACGCATTCCCTGGAACCTGGGGAAAACGTATTAACCAATTTGATTCACACAAACAAGCGAGTATAGTTTGCGACTTGTCCTAAATTGCAGCGACATATCCTTTCCCCCTTTCCTGTGTTGGCTGCACATTATTGTTAATGATCAAGCTCCATCATTGGGTTATTAATTGAAGGGGTTTTCTGAAATTTTTATACTGATGACCTATCCTCAGGATAGGTCATCAGTATCTTATCTGTGAGTGTCCGACACCCGGAACCCCCACCGATCAGCTGTTTGAGAAGGCACCAGCACTCCTGTGAGCACAGCAGCCTTCTCTCAGCTCACTAAGCACAGTGCCGTACATTGTATAGTGGCTGTGCTAGGTTATTCCCAGACCTCAGAATTAATGGTAAAACAGCTGCCACTTCTTGGTATAGCTATAGAGTAGTAGCTATGCTAAATCATTTATAATAAAACCCACTAAACAAAAAACAGGTCTGGGAAAAAGAAACTGAAGATGGGAAATGGGTTTTCGGTAAGTATGATTGCTCTTTATGGGTAACTACCCTTTAAAAGAGCTGAGCTAAGAAAATTTGCTTGCCTGCCTGAGAAGCCCTGGTTGGGGTACTATTTCTCCTTATGGAGAGTGTAAAGTGCACATAAGAAGCCAGTCAATGCTCTTCTGGGTTTCTGGGGAAAATATATGAAAATTAACGCATCTTACATCTGCTTGCATTAGATAAGCCTTGCTGTATTTTCTTTTTGGAAGGAAAATTAATGTGAATATCTTTCCCAGAAAACCGTTGCCTGGTCTACAATACTGCACACACATACTACGAGACCTCCATAAGGAGAATTAATAACAACCCCCAACCCCCCGATTCTGACCAAGGCCTCTTACTTGCAGATGACCTGCTCGCTTAGCTTTTTTCCAAGTTTGGTTTAAGACCTGTTTAAAAGGCTAAGCATTGATTTTTGATAACTACAGTTGCAAAAAAAAGGTATGTAAACCCTTTGGAATGGTATGGATTTCTGCACAAATTGGTCATAAAATGTGATCTGATCTTCATCTAAGTCACAACAATAGACAATCACAGTCTGCTTAAACTAATAACACACAAAGAATTAAATGTTACCATGTTTTTATTGAACACACCATGTAAACATTCACAGTGCAGGTGGAAAAAGTATGTGAACCCTTGGATTTAATAACTGGTTGAACCTCCTTTGGCAGCAATAACTTCAACCAAACGTTTCCTGTAGTTGCAGATCAGACGTGCACAACGGTCAGGACTAATTCCTGACCATTCCTCTTTACTGAACTGTTTCAGTACAGCAATATTCTTGGGATGTCTGGTGTGAATTGCTTTCTTGAGGTCATGCCACAGCATCTCAATCGGGTTGTGGTCAGGACTCTGACTGGGCCACTCCAGAAGGCGTATTTTCTTCTGTTTAAGCCATTCTGTTGTTGATTTACTTCTATGCTTTGGGTCGTTGTCCTGTTGCAACACCCATCTTCTGTTGAGCTTCAGCTGGTGGACAGATGGCCTTAAGTTCTCCTGTAAAATGTCTTGATAAACTTGGGAATTCATTTTTCCTTCGATGATAGCAATCCGTCCAGGCCCTGATGCAGCAAAGCAGCCCCAAACCATGATGCCCCCACCACCATACTTCACAGTTGGGATGAGGTTTTTATGTTGGTGTGCTGTGCCTCTTTTTCTCCACACATAGTATTGTGTGTTTCTTCCAAACAACTCAACTTTGGTTTTATCTGTCTACAGAATATTTTGCCAGTACTGCTGTGGAACATCCAGGTGCTCTTGTGCAAACTGTAAATGTGCAGCAATGTTTTTTTTGAACAGCAGTGGCTTCCTCTGTGGTATCCTCCCATGAAATCCATTCTTGTTTAGTGTTTTACGTATCGTAGATTCGCTAACAGGGATGTTAGCATATGCCAGAGGCTTTTGTACGTCTTTAGCTGACACTCTAGGATTCTTCTTCACCTCATTGAGCAGTCTGCGCTGTGCTCTTGCAGTCATCTTTACAGGACGGCCACTCCTAGGGAGAGTAGCAGCAGTGCTGAACTTTCTCCATTTATAGACAATTTGTCTCACCGTGGACTGATTAACATCAAGGCTTTTGGAGATACTTTTATAACCCTTTCCAGCTTTATGCAAGTCAACAATTCTTAATCGGAGGTCTTTTGAGAGCTCTTTTGTGCAAGGCATCTTTCACATCAGGCAATGCTTCTTGTGAAAAGCAAACCCAGAACTGGTGTGTGTTTTTTATAGGGCATGACAGCTGTAACCAACACCTCCAATCTCATCTCATTGATTGGACTCCAGTTGGCTTACACCTCACTCTAATTAGCTCTTGGAGATGTCATTAGTCTAGGGGTTCACATAATTTTTTCACCTGCACTGTGAATGTTTACATGGTGTGTTCAATAAAAACATGGCAACATTTAATTTTTTGTGTGTTATTAGTTTATTAGTTTAAGCAGACTGCGATTGTCTATTGTTGTGACTTAGATGAATATCAGATCACATTTTATGACCAATTTGTGCAGAAATCCATATCATTCCAAAGGGTTCACTTACTTTTTCTTGCAACTGTATGTTACACCTGGTGGTGTAAGATACTCCACTTTCTTTTCCTTCTTAGAAGAAATCTGAATCGCACATCTTTCCTAAAAGAGTGTTGTGTGCTTGCTGGGTCTCTCTTTCCTCCCTTTAATAGTATTTTTGGTTTGAGAAGAATTGATTTCTAACTGAATTGGATATTTTGAAAAAAAAATGAAAATGTGTGAATTGGACCTGAAATGAATTTCAAGAAATGTACTCATCTTCATCAACAATATTGTAACACTTTGTCTCCCAATGGGGTTCTAACACTTGTAACAGCACAAAGGTGAACTATGAAATCCACAGGCAGTTGTCCAAACAAGACACTTTCCACTTCGATCTTAGTTGCGACATGAACTGGGGTGAGAGATGCTACTAAGTGAACAGCTAAAGGAGTATATCTGTTTTTCAAGCCTCAGGTGCACATCCATACCACAGCCTCCTGCCTTTCCAATTCACTGCTTTCCTAATACAGGTGCATATCAAGAAATTAGAATATCATCAAAAAGTTAAATTTTTTCAGTAATTCAATTAAAAAAGTGAAACTTATATATCCATTACACACAGAGTGGTCTACTTCAAGCATTCATTAATTTTAATGTTGTTAATTATGGCTTACAGCTAATGAAAACCCAAACGTCAGTATCAGTGCTTCACCCATGGAGCCCATGACTCCCAGATAGAAGAGCAGTGACCAGGCCTCTGCAGGCACAGATTTCATTACAACACTCTTGACACAGATGAATCCTCATGGGATTGGAAAGACCACGTCAAGCAATTGCCGACCAAACAAGAGATGGAGCAATTCATAGTGCGTATTGAGACATCATATAAACTAGAGCTCAGTGCAATTTCCAGCAATTTACAAATCATGGAAGAACGAGTAGAGGATATCTCAACTCACCAGGCGGAATTATCTTCCAGAATAGATGACTTAGAGAATAAAGGGGGCACTAGAGATCAGCACATTAGTCAGCTCTACCATCTTCATGAGGATTCTGAGAACAGGAGCAGAAGAAATAATATCAGGATTAGAGGTCTTCCGGAATTAATTTCTTCAGCAGATTTAGTACACACGTTACAGGACTTTTTAAAGAAAATTCTGGACAGATCTGTCTCTGATGACTTGGAAATTAATAGAGTGCACAGGGCTCTGGTGCCTCTTAAACCTGACCCCTCCAGGCCAAGAGATGTCATCTGCCATTTACATTATTACACAGTGAAAGAAGATATTATGCGGAAAGACCGGAATCTGCCAACGATTGAATATGAAGGCGCTCACATCTCTTTATTGAAAGATCTGTCCCAACCTACCTTGCAACAACGCAGGGCGCTACAACTCTGTTGGACTGCCTAAAGGAGAAAGAAATACCATATATGTGGGGATACCCCTTCCAGTTGATGGTCAGACGTGGAGGCAAACGCTACGAGCTGCAGGATCCTTCTGAATTGGCAGACTTTCTAGCTGCTTTGGGTCTGCCCGAAATCGTGCTCCTAGACTCACATGCAATTCCACCCCTACCATCGAGATTCTCGGTCTGGAAGGCGAGAAAACCTGGATCCAGATTGGCGACCACTTTCCAGAGGCCTCCAACCTGATCAATGCAAGCAAGAAGCCATACCCTGTATTCTGCAATGAGTATGGACGCAAATGTGTTGGTAGCGTAATTCTTGCCAGATAGTTTCTTAAAGGCTGATAGTTTCTTGGTTGACTCAGTGACCCATTTTGTGCCAGCTCTTTAGTTTTACAATTTTCTCCCTCGTGTTATACATTATGTTAGTCAGACCTACCAGGGAAGGGGGAGATTATTCGCTCTCTAAGATAGGTTCCTAATATCTCTTAGTAGTATCTCTCTCTGTAAGGGTAACATAAGCCCTCCCAAAAGTTTAGAGCTCATACTAGATGAATAAAAAGTGGAATGATTCTTAGGCTAAGGTAGCAAGAATTTTCTCGTGGCGGTCTCATCACCTGCTATTGGAAGATCGACCCGATATAGGTTAAATTCCTCTTTTTCAAGGTCATATTAGGGGTACACTAGTGTGTACTTCGCTTAGTGTTTACACACTAGTCTTTTTTTGTCTCTTCCCCGGTCTGTCTTATCCTATCCCTTCTCGGTTTCTGTCTTCTTCCTTCTCGTTTCTTTCCCTACCCTTTCGTTCCCCCAGGCTATAGGGGTAAACCATATATTTTAACATGGTCACTCTAGGATCGGTCAAGCTTGTCTCCTTAAATGTTAGGGGTTTCAATATCCCAGAGAAGAGATCAAAGATATTGTCAGAACTACAAAAAGAAAAAGCTCAGATAGTACTATTACAGAGAACGCATTTTAAGACGCATCACATCCCATGTTTTCGTTCAAAAACTTCAAAAGCTTTCTCTTGTTCTGTCATAGATATCAGATCCTGAGACAAAGGAAGATAGGTATTCGTCAAGTTAGCAATCCATGCGAGAACGTACACAATCAGTAATATATACCTGCCGAATTTGGGACAGGGTAAGACGTTTGCTACTATTATGTCCTGATTGGACTCCTTCATAGAGGGGATTCTCCTTCTTGGGGGGTGGATCTGACTTTGAATCCAAAACCTGATACTTCCTCAGGCAGATCTTTAGCCTCAATCTCAACGATAGCTAGGGTACGGGCAATCCTACATAGCAGAAGACTAGTAGATGTATGAATTCTGCATCCTGGGGACAGAGATTTTCTACTCACCGGCTCATAACACTTACAGCAGGATAGATTTGCTTGCCGTCTCTCATCATGCTCTAACCTTTCAGCCCAAGGCTACCATTGGTTCTGCTTTGTGGTCTGTTCATGTACGCATATCTCTCATTTTTGAACTACCAGATATGGTAGCCAAAGAGTGGACTTGGCGACTTAATGAAATTCTGCTGAAGGATACAGTCTGCAGCCAGGCGATAGAGGAAACGATTAGGGACTTCATGACCACCCACTCTTCCGACGCCACGACTCCTCATCTGCAGTGGGAAGCACTGAAATGTGTGATTAGAGGTAAGCTCATACAGCACGGGTCCAGATTGAAAAAAGAGGGAGAGGCACATATCAAAAGATTGTCAGATAGACAGCACGAACTGAAATCTCTACATAAACAATCTCTTACTCATGCTCTCCTGGCTGAGCTGACAGCAGCAAGGGACAACCTAAAAACAGTTATAGACAAAAAAAATTGCCCTTTCCAGAGAGCGATTTCATAGCTTTTTATATTATAAGGCCAATAAATGTTGCAGTGCGCTAGCTAAGCTGTTACATCCCAAATTAACACGATCCTATATTCCAGAGATAAAACATAATAAAGGACGAGTAGTACATCACCCCTCTCACGTTACAGATACTTTCCGAACCTATATCCGTATATGCTCCTACATAACCAAAACAGCTCTGCCAGGGATTCCATTGGAACAGAGTGCTGAACTGCACCAAGGCCCTTTACTGAAACAAAAGTATAGACAATTGTCTCCTCCCTAAAAGGGCAGAAAAGTCCTGGTCCAGATGGCTTTATGGCCATATTTTTCAAAATTACCACAAACTACTACTCCCTTTCATCACTAAAGTTTTCAACAGTATTTCTCCATCCTGCCCCTTTCCCAAGCAATCTCTAAAAGCTCATATAGTAGTTATACCTAAGCCAAACAAAGATAGGTCTATATGCAGTAATTATAGGCTGATATCTCTGATAAATTGTGATATTAAAATATACTCGAAAATTCTGGCAAACAGACTAAGTAGTATCCTACCTAGATGTATCAACAGACACCAAGTAGGATTTGTCCCGGGCAGGGAAGCTAGGGACAACACTATTCGTACCATCACTCTAATTTCACAAGCCCAAAAACAAATGACCCCGAACACTCAACATAAGCTTGCGCTTTATGCTGACGACTTTCTTCTATATGTGACCTCCCCTCACATTTCCCTGTCGTCCCTGCTTCAGGAGTTTGATAGGTTTAGCCACCTTAGCAATTTTAAAGTCAACCTTAATAAGACCGAATTATTGAATATCTCCCTCTCCCAGGAGGAAATATCTTCTATATAAAACAATTTCTCCTTCAAATGGAAAGACCAAAGCTTGACATACTTAGGTATTCAAATTCCTGCACAATTGCACTTTTTATTCCCTCTAAACTACTTGCCACTGTAGAGGAGGACTCTCGAAGATCTACAGGGATATAATTCCAAACATTTATCTTGGTTTGGCCGCATGAAAGCTATCAAAATGTATATCCTGCTGAGGTTTTTATATCTCTTTCAAACCGTACCTATTCAGACTCCCCAAAAATATTTTCTAGAAATACAAAAAGCGCTCAATAGGTTTATTTGGAATGCAAGTAAATCTAGGTTACATAAAAAGGTTTTAATTAAACATAAATCTCTAGGAGTGTTTGGTCTTCTGGATATCCGTATTTATCATGATGCAGCGGTACTCACCAGAATTATAGATTGGTTGCACAAACATTCAAAGAAATTATGGGTTCCCCTGGAACAGTCTCTGTCACCTCTTTCCCTACATTCTGTACCCTGGATTGCTCTAGTAGATAGACCTCCTAGTGAAGACTGGCCATACCTTGTACGACACACCCTTGCGGTTTGGGAAGACTGGGTCGCCAAATCACAAATCACTTTTAGGCTGGGTTTGGTCCCCCTCATCCTTCCTTATTAAAACTGTCCATAGTGGCCTACTGAAAATCAGAGATGTCCTGATTTCAGGACAGCTATCCTCGTTCGAAGATTTAAGACAGAATGAGGCCTTTGGTATGATATCTTGGTTGGGATACGCCCAGAAAAATTCTTTCTTTAGAGCTACATTCTCCAAGAAGGTATTGGACCCGTTGACGGATTTTGACAAAGTTTATATACAATCAGGGTAGAATAGAGGTATTGTGTCCACACTATATAAAGTCCTTCTGGACCTCCATAGCGGAGAAAGGGCCCCATTTTTCAATTAATGGGAATCTGATTTGCAGGTCCGATTCACTGAAGAGGAGATGAGAAAGATGTGTACGTTCTCCCATGGAATATCACTGGCGACGCAGGTCAAAGAGAAGAATTACAAAATTCTCTCCAGGTGGTACTACTGTCCTGCCACCCTGCATCTTATGTTTCCCTCAGTCTCAGATCAGTGTTAAAGGTGTAAGAATGATAGAGGATCCCTACTACATATATAGTGGAGCTGCCCAATGATCCAACCATTCTGGGACCATATCTTAAGGATATATGCCAAGTACTCTCGCAAGACGATTCCCAAAACTCCCCAATTAACTCTGTTATCACTTATTCCTGGCTCCCTCGCCCCAAGTCAAGAAAGGAGTTCTGAGGTATTTCCTGTCAGCTGCGAGGATGGTAATCCCCAGACACTGGAAGTCCAGTTCTACACCTACAGTGATTGATTGGGCAAGGGAGCTAAGATATATATTATGAATAAAAGAGTTGATAGCAGATCAGCAGTAAAGGTCCGTGGCGTTCACGAAGAGATGTAACCCTTTACTCACTTTTCTTGACTCTCCAGAATTTAAGAACATGCTATAACCGTCTTGACCTTTTGGGTTAGACCCCTATTAAGGTTCTATTTGAACATAATCACATGATCGGGTTTCCTCTAACTTTCCTTTCCTCCCTCCTTCCCCTCCCCAGTTTCCATTTCTCACGTAGTTTTTTATTTTATATCTATATTACATAAGGTGGTACAACTTACATATTTTTGTAATAATAGAAAGTAGGAAGAGAATACAGAAAAGGGATTGCAACTATTTTCACAACCATATTGAATATATTAAAATGTATGGTCAGAGATAGTGGTGGAGTGTAGGACCGTACAAACAAATGTAGCTATGCATGGCAATACAGTATTCTAGCCTTGTATTAACAATTTTAATTTTGCAATAGGGGTCCTGCGTGATCCTTTATTTGAATTATTTATGATATATTTGTTCATTGCTGGTTGCACTGATTCCTGAAAACTTTAATAAAATCAGAGTAAACATAAAATGGAAAATCTGCTAATTCTTGTGAAACACCTAAAGGGTTAAGTAAGTTTGTAAAATCAATTTGGATACCTTAAAAGGGAGTAGTTTCTAAAATGGGGCTATTTTTGGGTGGTTTCTATTATGTAAGCCTCACAAAGTGATTTCAGACCTGAACTGGTCCTTAAAAAGTGGGTTTTGGAAATTTTCTGCAAAATTTCAAGATTTGCTTCTAAACTTCTAAGCCTTTTAACGTCCCCAAAAAATAAAATGGCATTCACAAAATGTTCCAAACATGAAGTAGACGTATGTAGAATGTAAAGTAATAACTATTTTTGGAGGTATTACTATCTATTATAAAAGTAGAGAAATTGAAATTTGCTAATTTTTAGATAATGTAATTTTGTAATTTTTTTTTATAAATAAAAATGACATTTTTTTACTCAATTTTATCACTGTCATGAAGTACAATATGTGATGAAAAAACTATCTCAGAATAGCCAGGATAAGTAAAAGCGTTTTAAAGTTATTACCACATAAAGTGACACATGTCGGATTTGCAAACAATGGCCTGGGTAGGAAGGTGAAAACTGGCCCGGGGTAGAAAGGGTTAATTACAACGTGTCTGGAAAATACCACCATACAGTGACTAAATAACACTTCCATACAGAGACTGGATAACATCTCCATATAATGACTGAATAACACCACCATAAAGTGACTGGATAACACCTACATACAGTGACTGGATAACAGCACCATAGAGTGACTGGATAACACCTCCATACAGTGACTAAATAACAAAGCAATAAAATGACAGCATAACATCTCCATACAGAGACAGGATAACATCACCATAGAGTGACTAAAAATCATCACCATACAGTGACTAGATAACAGCTCCATACAGTAACTGGATAACACCTCCATACAGTGACTGATTAACATCACCATACAGTGACTGATTACCCCACCATACAGTGACTGGATAACAGCACCATACAGTGACTGGATAACAGCACCATACAGTAACTGAATAACACCACCATACAGAGACTAGATAACAGCTCCATACAGTGACTGGATAACACCTCCATAGAGTAACTGGATAGCACCTCCATACAGTGACTGGATAACAGCTCCATACAGGTGACTGGATAACGCCGCCATACACAGATTGGATAAAACCACTATACAGTGACGGAATAATAATACCACCAAACAATGACTGAATAACACCACCATACAATGACTAGATAACACCTCCATACAGTGACTGGATAACATCAACATACAGTGACTGGATAACACCACCATACAGTGACTGGATAACACCACCATACAGTGACTGGATAATAACTCCATACAGTGACAAGATAAAGCCGCCATACAGTAACTGGATAGAGCCACCATACAGCGACTGGATAACAAATCCATAAAGTTAATGGATAACACCACCATACAGTGAATGGATGACACCTCCATACACTCACTGGATAACACCTCCATACAGTGACAGAATAACATTACCATACATTGACTGAATAACATCACCATACAGTGACTGGATAACAACTCCATACAGTGACTGGATAACAACTCCATACAGTAACTAGAAAATACCTCCATACAGTGACTGGATAACAACTCCATACAGTGACTAGATAACACCACCATACAGTGAATGTATAATAACTCCATACAGTGACTGGATAACGCCACCATACAGAGACTGGATAACAACTCCATAAAGTTAATGGATAACACCACCATACAGTAAATGGATAACACCTCCATACACTTACTGGATAACACCTCCATACAGTGACCGAATAACATTACCATACAGTGACTGAATAACATCACCATACAGTGACTGGATAACAACTCCATACAGTGACTAGATAATACCTCCATACAGTGACTGGATAACAACTCCATACAGTGACTAGATAATACCTCCATACAGTGACTGGATAACACCTCCATACAGTGACTAGATAACACCTCCATACAGTGACTGGATAACACCTCCATACAGTGACTGAATAACACCTCCATACAGTGACTGAATAACACCTCTATACACTCACTGGATAACATCTCCATACACTCACTGGATAACATTACCATACAGTGACTGAATAACATCACCATACAGTGACTGGATAACAACTCCATACAATGACTGGATAATACCTCTATACAGTGACTAGATAATACCTCCATACAGTGACTGAATAACACCTCCATACAGTAACTGGATAACACCTCCATACAGTGACTGGATAACACCTCCATGCAGTGACTGGTTAACACCTCCATACAGTGACTGAATAACACCTCCATACAGTGACTGGATAACACCTCCATACAGTGACTGAATAACATCACCATACAGTGACTGGATAACAGTACTAGAGATGAGCGAATCGAAGCTGACGAAGTGGAATTCGATCCGAATTTCAGGAAAAATTTGATTCGCACCAAAGTTGAATTTAATCACGCTTTGTGGTAACAAATCTCATTTTTTCAGCAGCCAGCCCTGTGATGTCACAGCCCTATAAATACCATCAGCCATCATAGATTCTGCCATTTACCAGTGTACTTAATGCAGGGAGAGACGTCAGCAGGCGCTAGGGACAGTGTTAGAAAAAACTTCATTGTGCTAAAAAAAATAATAATGTACAAGTGCAGGTCAAGATTATTCAAGGTGTAGGGAAAGTATAGGAAGGAATCATTCCACAGCATTTATGTTGAACAGGGTTCAGTAGGGGAGGTTATAGTCTGGGTAATAGGAACAATCCTATTACACCTTACTGCACTGACTGCACCGTTGTAGAAACATAGACATAGAAACATAGAAAGTGTCAACAGATAAGAACCATTTGGCCCATCTAGTCTGCCCAATAATGCCCAATGTGGTGAAGTGCTAAAATTACAGCCCTTTTTGTCGTGTATTAGTGGCAAAAGTTAAATATATTTTCCGTGTAGCGGTGCAGTTATCTATTCTAAAGCTCTTTTTGTTGTGCATTAGTTAAAAAAGAAAAAATATATTTGCGGTCAGCAGTGTAGTTATTAGTGTTGATTGAGCACCAAAGTGCTTGGGTGTTCGAGTGCTTCAAGTGCTCTTGGTGGAAGTCAATGGGAGAACCCGAGCAATAAACCAGGCACTCCCTGCTCTGAATAGGGAAGGGTGTCTGGTTCATACGAAAAGGTCATAAATTGATGGAAACACAACCTAAATGGTTCGGTAACAGCATGGGATGGGTGTCTGGATGCATCTTGGACTCCCAGGTTGCTGTTGGGAATGATGTTCTCCGAGTAGTAGGCCAATTTTACAGACTCACACTAATGCGCACAAAACTGAAGATAAAATCGATTTTAGAGGAAAAATTTGTAGGAAACATTCTTTCCTATATATTTACTTGTATATAAAGTGCAAGTGCTGCCAAAAATTACTAGGAAGAGGCACTCCGATACAACCTGTATATCACATAATGGAGGGCCTCATTCACATTGTGGTACAATCGTTCAGGTAGTGGGGCTCCTACACTCATAAAGTCTATACACTAAGTGAAAGGGCATCCATAAAAATTTTGGGCGAGCGCCTGCTGCTGAGCTGACCATTGAAAAAATTATGGGAGAGGGCCTGCTGGTGAGCTGACCCTGTAAAACATTATAGTTGAGGGCCTGCTGGTGAGCTGACCCTGTAAAACATTATGGCTGAGGGCCTGCTGGTGAGCTGACCCTCTAAAACATTACATGCGAGGGCCTGCAGATGAGCTGACCCTCTAAAAGATTGTAGGTGAGGGCTTGCTGGTGAGCTGACCCTCTAAAACATTATATGCGAGGGGCTGCAGGTGAGCTGACCCTCTAAAAGATTGTAGGTGAGGGCATGCTGGTGAGCTGACCCTTTAAAACATTACATGAGAGGGTCTGCAGGTGAGCTGACCCTCTACAACATTAGGAGCGAGGGCAGACTAAAAAGCATGTTGATATGATGGAAGAGGAGGAGGACGAGAAAAGGAAGATTGAACCATATACCCTTTTTGTGGTGGAAAGGGTGCATGGGAATAAAGTGTATTCAGTACATTATACAAACACATTTAAAGTGCCCTTATGTTCAGCTGCTTTCCTCTGGTGGAGTAGAGAAGTCAGGAGCAATCCAGGCATTGTTCATTTTTATAAGAGTCAACCTGTCAGCATTTTCAGTTGACAGGTGGATGCGCTTATCAGTTATTATGCCCCCAGCAGCACTAAATACCCGCTCTGACAAAACACTGGTGGCAGGGCAGGCCAGCACCTCCAATGCATAGAGCGCCAGTTCGTGCCACGTGTCCAGCTTGGACATCTAGTAGTTGTAAGGCACAGAGGGATCATTGAGGACACTGACATGGTCTGCTACGTACTCCTTCACCATCTTCCAAAACTTTTCTCTCTTTATGACACTAGGTAGCGCATCAGGGTGAGGGTGCTGCGGGGTGTCATGAAACTGTCCCAGGCCTTGGACAGTGTTGCCTTGCCTCTGTTGGAACTGCTGTGTGTTCTCCTTGTCTCCCCTCCTCGGTTACCCAAGGAACTACGGACTCTGCTGCCAGCTTTGTCAGCTGGAAATTTTGGGAGCAATTTTTCCACAAGGACCTTCTGGTATTGCACCATTTTGCTCGTCCTCTCCACCACAGGAATGAAAGATGAGAAGTTCTCTTTGTAGCAGGGGTCGAGAAGGGTGAACAACCAGTAATTGGTGTTGTCCAAAATGCGTAAACCGCTTGGATCACGGGAAAGTCAGCCTAACATAAAGTCAGCCATGTGTGCCAGAGTCCCAACAGGCAAGACTTCGCTGTTGTCATCAGGAGGATGACTCTCAATCTCCTCATCCTCTTCCTCCTCTTCTGCCCATTCATGCTGAACAGATGGAATTAAACTTCCATGGGTACTACCCTCAGTAGCAGGAAACAACCGTCTCCTGCTCCTCCTCCTCCTCTTCATCATACAATTTGCGCTGAGAAGACGAACTGAGGGTGGTCTGGCTATCACCCTGTGTAATGTCTTCACCCATTTCCACCTCTTCCAAATGCAAAGCATTGGTCTTAATTGTGAGCAGCGAGTGTTTGAGTAGACACAGCAGTGGGATGGTGACGCTGATAATAGCGTTATTGCCGCTCACCACCTGTGTTGATTTCTCAAATTTTCTTAAAGCCTCACAGAGGTCAGACATCCATGACCACTCCTCGCTTGTGAAAAGCGGAGCTGACTGGAAAGGTGACGACCATGTTTCAACTGGTATTCCACTACTGCCCTCTGCTGCTCACAAAGCCTGGCCAACATGTGGAATGTGGAGTTCCAGTGCGTGCTCACGTCGCACAACAGTTGGTGAGCTGGCAATTGTAAGCGCTGCTGCAGTGTTGACAGGCCAGTGGAAGCTGTCGATGACTTGCTGAAATGGGCACACACGCGGTGCACCTTCACTGGTAGCTCAGACAAATTGGGTTAGGTTTTGAGAAACCGCTTAACCACTTAGTTGTAGACATGGGTTAGGCATGGGATGT
Source organism: Bufo gargarizans (assembly GCF_014858855.1). Classification (NCBI taxonomy): domain Eukaryota; kingdom Metazoa; phylum Chordata; class Amphibia; order Anura; family Bufonidae; genus Bufo; species Bufo gargarizans. The sequence continues at coordinate 75,115,326 of NC_058085.1, read as the reverse complement.
GTGTGAGCTTCCCAAGCTCCAAAGCCACCACCAAGTTACGGCCATTATCAGACACAACCATGCCTGTTTCTAGGTTGAGTGGCGAGAGCCACAGCTCAGTCTGGTCTCTTATCCCCTGCCACAGCTCTGCGGCAGGTGTGCTGTTTGTCACCTAGGTAGATCAGCTTAAGCACGGCCTGTTGACACTTCCCCACTGCAGTGCTACACTACTTCCAGCTACCAACTAATAGCTGACTGGTGCCGCAAGAGGATAATTCTGAGGTGCAAGTGGAGAAGAAGGCAGAGGAGGAGAAGTGGGGGTTGAAGCCACTAACGTAGATGGTGGCGGAAACCCTGATGGAATTTGGGCCCACAATCCTTGGCGTCGGTAGTACCTGCGCCATCCCAGGGTACAACTCGCTCCCGGCCTCCACAACGTTTACACAGTGTGCCGTCAGGGAAATGTAGCGTCCCTGGCCACAAGCACTTGTCCATGTGTCAGTGGTTAAGTAGACCTTCCCAGTAACTGAGTTGGCCAGGACACGGTTGATGTTACGGGACACATGCTGATGTAAGGCGGGCACGGCACACAGTGAAAAATAGTGGCGGCTGGGGACTGCGTAACGGGGGATGGCCGCCGACATCAGGCTGCAGAAGGCCTTAGTGTCCACAAGCCTAAATTGCTAAATTTCCATGGCCAGTAATTTGCAAAGTTGTGCATTTAGTGCTATGGCCTGTGGGTGGGTGGCTGGGTAGTTGCGCTTCTGTTCAAATGCCTGGGGTAAGGACATTTGTACGCTGCGCTGGGACACGGAAGTGGATGTGGTCGCTGTGGTCCAGGTGCAGGGCGGGATGCATCCGGCCTGCGCCGTCCACAGGGGATTAGTCAGTGGTGTGACCCACAGACACAGATTGTAAACACAGGCGTTCGGCCCTCCTATTACGATGCTTTGATGCTATGTGGTAGATCATGCTGGTGGTGGTGAGGTTGCTAGTGTTCACGCCCCTGCTCATTTTTGTATGGCAAAGATTGCAAATTACAAATTTTTTGTCGTCTGCACTTTCCTCAAAAAAGCACCAGACTGCGGAACACCTACCCCTTGGCAAGGGAGATTTCCACAAGGGTGTGCTCCGGGGAACAGTTGCGGGACTGTTTTGTGTGGCCTGCCTTCTCCCTTTTGCGACCCCACTGCCTCTTCAAGCCTGTTGCGGTGCTGCGGATCCCTCCCCCTCTGTACTGCTGTCCTCGCTCGGCTTGCCACCTTCCCAGGTTGGGGGTCAGTGACTTCATCGTCCACTACCTCCTCTTCCACTTCCTCACTCTGCTCATCCTCCTGACTTGTTAACTAATAACATCCTTAGTTATTGACAACTGTGTCTGTCACGCCTTACCATTTTAAGGCAGCATTCACATGACCATAAGTGTTTTGTGGTCCCAAAAAACATGGATACCGACCATGTGCATGCCACATCATGGTGCAGACACATGGACTTCAATGGGTCTGTGGTCCGCATGTTGCGGAGAAGTATAGGACATGTCCTATGTTTTGCAGTGCCACTGCATGGATTCGGAAAAGCTTCTGTGTGCTTCTTCATCCATGTGGCTGTGTGAATGGCATCTAATCAGTATGATCAAACCCATCAGGCATTATACCTAGGTCAATTTTACTATTATTTGCTAAACGTTTAGAACCACCATTCGGTCACTGTGAACAGTTTTTTTTCTTTCCTTCAGCCTGACTTGTTACATTTCCATGTTTAATATCATATACAGGGTTATACTAGTTTATCTGTCAGTCCATGAGATCACAAAGTTTCACTGATGAGATAACATGGATTCAGCTCATATGATCTGATATATTAACACTGTATTGACAAATCTAGAGAGCTGTTTTGCGTGGACATATTACTTTGCTGTTTTCTTCATAAGGATTGTAGTCAATGTGATAATGGCTTCAATGTGATTCTGATAATAGATATCTGATAATAGATATGACAATGCTTAGCGGTTTCTCTGCACATGACTGCTAACGGGTACTGCTATGTGCGGTCATCTATGAAGGGTTATTTCTTAGACACGCTACTTATTTCTTAACTCACCCTGTGCTGAGACCAGGAGCACGGGATGGTGAGAATTATACATATTTTACTAACAATCTTTTTTCTAAAGGTTGCCAATAGCCATTCATCCCTACTTACCCCTCATACACATGCATGCTGAGCGTTCATGTGATCTCAACTGGGAGAGAGGCACAATCTACTGCCGGGTACCTCTGTCTGCAGCTCATCTCTCTTGAGAACAAAGAATCTAGCTTTTAGAAAGTCAACATGCTAACCCTACTCCCCCAACACCTATCATCGGGAAAAGTCGGGACACTTAGATGGCAGGTTCGGATGATATTCATCTAATGTGTATGGTCATCTTTAAGCCAGCCACTAACATGTAATTGCTGTCAGTCACTTGCACATTAGGATGACAGCTGTTTCAAAGGAGAGAGGGGAACAAAGGATGAAACATACCTGATTCCTTGTTCCCCCTGGCATAGGTAATTAAGGGAAAGTTGGCAGGACATCAAACACATGAGATCTAGTGTTGATCGAGCATGCTCGGCCGAAACACCAGTTCGGCTCGAGCATCTCGATGCTCGGCACATGGCGGTATTCGGTCGAATACTGCATGTGCTCTAGTGCAATGCTCGAGTCTTCTCCCCGCACATTTGCTGGCTGCTATGCAGCCAATAAAAGTGCAGGTAAGTACTGCCCTTCACTGTAATGCCATAGCCCTGTTGGTTACTGGCATTACAGCGATTGGCTGGCTGGAACGCGTCATTGGGTGCTATATAGCACCCGATGACACATGTTCGGCTCAGTGTTAGTCAGGGAGAGCTGTGCTGAGGAAGGGAAAGATAGTGTAGGGAGTAAAACATTTTGGGGGGAAGTTTAAAAACTTGTCAGAGACCTAAAAGTCCTTTTAAGAACTATTGTTGTGTGTGGCAGCAGCAATATATATTTTTAGCGCAACCTGCGCTAAATTGCTAAAACTTTACAGACCCAAAAGTCCTTTTAAGGACTATTGTTGTGTGTGACAGCAGCAATATATATTTTTAGCGCAACCTGCGCTAAATTGCTAAAACTTTACAGACCCAAAAGTCCTTTTAAGGACTATTGTGTGTGGCAGCAATATCTATTTTTAGACCATTTTGCGCTAAATAGCATGCAATAGTTAGGATGCTGCAGACAGCGACATTATCTGTGCTACATCGCCTTTGTAATGTGTGCACATCCAAAAGATATCAGTGACATCCAGTCTACTTTTTCTGCAGACAGTGTCGGCTGCGGACAGTGACATCACCTGGGGTACATCTCCTGTATAACTTTTCCACATCCCAAATACCTGTGACATTCCCTGTAATTTTTTATTAGCCACTGGTGACATCAACGACATTATATGCGGTATTTCTCATGTGTTATGTTTCCACATCCAAAATACCTGTGACATTCCCTGTAACTTTATATTAGCCACTGCTGACATCAGCGACATTATCTATGGTATTTCTCCTGTGCAACGTGTGCGCATCTCAAAAATATCTGTGACATCCAGTGTACTTTTTCCGTAGACGGTGTCCACTGTGGACAGTGACTTTACCTGGGGCATATCTCCTGTGTAACGTTTCCACATCCCAAATACCTGTAACATTCCCTGTAATTTTATATTAGCTGCTGCTGACATCAGCGACATTATCTGTGGTATTTCTCCTGTTGTCAGGTATATAAAGCAAATGCTTTATATAAATATATTTTAAAAAAAATAACTGATCAAAAGAAAAATGATGCAAATTTAATTGATCTGCGAGATGGACATAAACATCAAAAAGAGTTCAATCGAGAACCTGATTATTTTGTACAATCAGTAAAACAGGGTACAAGCGTCTATGGAAAAATATAAATGGTTTATTATACAATAGTTTAAAATACAATCAAAAATGAATCAATGTAAATTTCAATAATATACAATTATATTCAGTACCCAGAATTCGCCACTATATGGTGCCAACAAAACACTACTCAACCAACACAAGAATATTCTGCAATACGGCTTTAAAATTGTGAGAGATAACATCAATGGATTATGCGCAAAAACTCAATCAAGAAAAGGACAGATACGTGCCCTCGCTCTGCCCAAAATGATGACCAATCTCAGATATGGGGTAGTATTGCAACAAAACTTATAAATTATTGGCTTGATATCAAACTAGGGAATATAAAGATTCCCAACAGAGAGTTTCTCCAATATTATCCCCTTTATTCAGTTATATGCATCGTAACTAAAATCAAGCGAAAACATTGATGTAGCAACTAACGTTACACGTCCAGAAAAATGGGCAGGTATCTGGCTAAGTATCAAGCCAATTAATTTAGATCAATACTACATAAAACAGAATATACATTACCCAAGGGTCAAGTGATGTGCAGAGTCTTGGGGCAGTAAGCTCTCAAGAGTTTTTCCGATAATTCAAATCTTTCTCCAAAGATCTCCCTTTTTTTTTTTCTTTTTTGGTATCTGGTTTCTTAACCCAAAACTTATCAGATGAACACACCTTCCTCGTTTGGAACTTTCCAATCATTGTTGGATAGGGGTGTGCATTGATAAGAAACGGGACGTCATAATACTACCCAGAATGCACTTTTGCTACTGGTGCAGTATTAACTGCTCATATCTAAGTGGCACTGTTGTATAAGCAATAAGCATCATACCATTAAGGGTTAACTTATACATGCCTGATATTTTCAATACTACACACCTCTGACATGTGGAGGCCTTGTCTCAGAGCCGAGGGACAAACTTTGATACATGAATGTATACTTTGAGGAACATCTAGACAATTCTCACACTGTGGAATTCATGTCCAGATATCAAATACAATGAAGCCTCTAAATCTGCAGGTGCTGTGTATCTTCTAGATGTCTAAATATATAATAGATTGTTACAATAACACTAGCTCTTTGAACGGCGCAGTAATCTTCCTATGGACTTACTTCGGCCTACATGAAAATCCATACAACATAGTGAATACCCATTATAATTAAAATAAGTAAATATCACTGTTTACAGTTATGGAAAAGCACACCACTGTGTAACGTTTCCACATCCCAAATACCTGTGTGTGTGTGTGCTGGTCTGAGAGGAAGACACATGGACAAGACCACTATGCAAAGTGGAATCTAGGTGAAAACCTACAAGCTGGATGACGCGATCTCCCTATAAAAGATATGCTTAATCCATATACTGCAGGCAACTGTAGAAGAAGCACTGAGCGTTTGGTATACCTGCGGTATTCAAACAAATCGGCATCATATCCAGTCCAGCCTGACTCACTGACACAGCGAGCTATCCGGCATCTCCGCATCCATCTGGAGGACAAGTCACCGCAGAAGTTCCTGATCACGTGGGACGCCATGCTACGAGCTGGTGAGCACAGTAGGAGGAATTACAAACACCGCAGTTGCCAACTCTGGACAGGTAACGTAACCATATAAACGGTTTGGACAACTGTATATGTATATATATTATCCAAACTTCTTTATTAATAGATGCCATATTAATCACTGGATAGACGATCAGATAAATGTACTAAATATATTGCTGATGTTGATAAAGAACGGTACCTCCACATTACCCAAACAGAAACTAATTGAATTATTGTTTGAACAAGCATCTGGGATTTTTTCCTTAATATTGGAGGACCGAGCCATTTAATATCAGCTAATGATTATCTAACAACTGAGAAAAACAGCGCCTTCTTTTTTTGGATATGATTTAAATAACTATTACAGCATAGTTATTGGATGACTGAACCAATAACTTTTCATGAAGGGAATTTTGCACATGAATTATTTTTTAAAACATTCTACTTATTTTTTTTATTATTCTTCTACCTTTAATAATTTCATATTTTTTATACATTTTACTTTGTTTTATACTACACTTGTTGCGAATTGCTTTAATAAATTTAGAATTGCATTTAAATATATTGTAACCGTTTTATGCAGCTCTAGATATTCGAGTGCCCCTCATATCTATTACAAATCAATGTAATGTTATGTCATGCTATTTACTGCACCCAGTATAATCATGTGTAGATGGCACAGCCAGCGTTAACAATCCTGGCTTAACCCTTGTAGGAGGTTAGGTGTGGACTGGCTCCACCCCTAGCTCTAGTCAGTGATAGGGAGAATCTTGGGGGGGAATGGAAGCTGTGACCTGTGCTCCCTCTTCTTAGGCCCAAAAAGCTACAGAGACTCACCGATCTCTGCATGATCTATAGACGAGTAGGAGTAAGACTACTTTGACACTCACGTTTTGGCTTTCTGTTTCTGAGATCCGTCATGGGCTCTCACAAGGGGTCCAAAACGGATTAGTTTTGCCCTAATGCATTCTGAATGGAAAAGCATCTGCTCAGAATGCATCAGCTGCCTGCAGCATTTTGCTGTCTGCTTGACGAAACTGAGCCAAATGGATCTGTCCTGGCACACGATGTAAGTCAATGGGGATGGATCATTTTTCTCTGACACAATCTGGCACAATAGAAAAAGGATCCATCTCCCGTTTACTTTCAATGGAGTTCATGAAGGATCCGTCTTGGGTATGTTACAGATAATGCAAATGGATCTGTTCATGATGGATGCATGTGGTTGTATTATTGTAACTGATCCGTTTTTGCAGATCCATGACGGATCTGCCCAAAACGCGAGTGTGAAAGTAGCCTAAGACAAGGAAGAGAACCTAGTCAAGCACTGAAGTCAGGTAACAGGCTACTAAAAGCTGTTAAGACATTACTACAGTGGGAGATACTGGACTCAACCTGGCCAGTTGTATCTCTAAAACCCTGTATCCCTCAGTGGACATTACAGCCACCACTGCAAGAGTATGATTGCTTGACATCGATTCTGCGGGAAGAGAATTGAGACAGATAGAGAGGGAAGAAGGTCATCGTTATCTGGCAAGAATTGCACTGTGTCTAGTTGGAACTGTGTTTTGCTATCGTTGGATGTACTACAACTCCTATTTTGCACTTCAGTAAAAAAAAATACATTTATTCTGCTACATCTGGCCTAGTTACTGACTTCTACACCATATGCTGGCTATTGCACTCTACACCCCCTTACTTGCACCCATACAAACACTCAGCATCATAGGCACTCCGATTATCATCAGGCACGAGCCCCAACATCAGGGTGTGCCCCGGAAGAAAAAACGGTACACCCACCTTTCACAGATTTTCTGTAAGGGCTCATTCACATGACCGTATATATTTTGCGGTCCCCAAAAAACGGATCCGCAAAAATACGGATGACATCTGTGTGCATTCCGCATTTTGTGGAACGGAACAGCTGGCCCCTAATAGAACAGTAATATCCTTGTACATAAAGATGACCTAGGCTATAAGAAGATTGCCAACACCCTGAAACTGAGCTGCAGCACAGTGGCCAAGACCATACAGCGGTTTAACAAGACAGGTTTTACTCAGAACAGGCCTCGCCATGGTCTACCAAAGAAGTTGAGTGCATGTGCTCAGTGTCATATCCAGAGGTTGTATGAGTGCTGCAAACATTGCTGAAGAGTTATAGGGGTGTGGTAGCCCGTCAGTGCTCAGACTATATACCACACAGTGCATCAAATTGGTCTGTATGGCTGTCGTCCCAGAAGGAAGCCTCTTCTAAAGATGATGCACAAGAAAGCCTGCAAACAGTTTGCTGAAGACACGCAGACTAAGACATGGATTACTGGAACCATGTCCTGTGGTCTGATGAAATAAATAAGATAAACTTATTTGGTTCAGATGGTGTCAGGCGTGTGTGACAGCAACCAGGCAAAGCGTTCAAAGACAAGTGTGTCTTGCCTACAGTCAGACATGGTGGTGGGAGTGTCATGGTTTGGGGCTTCATGAGTGCTGCAGGCTGTAGGGAGCTACACGTCATTTTGGGAACGATGTATGCCAACATGTAGTGTGACATACTGAAGCAGAGTATGATCCCCTCCCTTCGGAAACTGGGCCACAGGGCAGTATTCCAACATGATAATGACCCCAGTCACACCTCTAAGACGACCACTGGCTTGCTAAGGAAACTGAGAGTAAAGGTGCTAGACTGGCCAAGTATGTCTCCAGACCTAAACCCTATTGAGCATCTGTGGGGCATCCTCAAATGGAAGGGGGAGGAGCACAAGGCCTCTAACATCCACCAGCTCCGTGAGGTCAGGATTCCAGTGGAACTTGTGAAGCTCTAGTAAACTGCCAAGAGAGTTGGCAGTGCTGGAAAATAATGGTGGCCACACAAAATATTGACACTTTGGGCAGTTTAGACATTTTCACTTAGAGGTGTACTCACTTTTGTTGCCAGCGGTTGAGACATTAATGGCTATGTGAGTTATTTTGAGGGTACACCAAATTGAAACTGTTATACAAGCTGTACACTGACTACTTTACATTGTATCAAAGTGTCAGATCTTCATTGTTGTCCCATGAAAAGATAGAATAAAATATTAACAAAAATGTGAGGGGTGTACTAACTTTTGTGAGATACTGTATATAAATCTTCCTTATGTCAGTTCTTTAGAGCATTATCACATTTAGAGTATTGTAATAATATCTTACTATTCAATTACTCAGTCTTGGTCTGTCTAGAGTAACTACATCCTGAATAATCCAAATGTTTTTCTCTTTTATACTTTCTTCCTTTTCATTTAGTTGCAGGGAGCCGGTCACATGGTGCCAACAGACAAGCATTTCAAATGTTCAGCCGATTCATCAAAAACGAGCCCTTTTAGACCTCAAGTTCTACTACTCCGGACTGCTTCACGGTTACTCTTCACATGTAGCTGACAGTTTGTGTTTATCTCTGCTGTGGTTAAAGGGGGTTTCCTTATGAAAGGCCAATCAATATCATATTGGATCCTGGTCGATACGATACTCATGATCCATCTTAATTATAAGTCATTAATATTAAAGTCCTTTCATTATAAAACCCCCTTAACTAATATTGATTGCTTTATAGTCCTGTTAAGTCATCTTTTGCTATTCAACAATAAATAGTTATCTTGTAATATCAAGAGGTTTCTGCTTTAATGCAATACAAGGATTACTGTTAGCTTATTCTGAAAACATCATATGTATGAACATGAGAAATAATAACCTTACTAGACCATTATAGGACTTGTACCATGCATTTTTCACTAGTTCACACTTCTGCAGCCTTCATCTCTAATTGTCAGTTTTCCCTAAGCTTAGCTCTACAGTAGGTGTACACTTTCTTCTATGTAGCTCCTACTCTTCTATATCCATTTCTCACATACAAAGAGGCAGCATCATGGAAGTGTTACCACCAGTGGTTGGGACCTGCTGGTCAAACCAGATATTGTGTGGATTCTCGGTGTCAACCAAGGGATGGCAGCCACTAACATTACAGTATATTATTTTGATGAAACTATAGTTATGGTATGTACACTGTATGACAGTACAAGTTGGCACCTACAGAACTTACCAGACAGTGAACCTTTCTGCATAATGGGGGCCCTTGACATTTGAAAAAAATAATTTTGTGTTCATCTCTGGTAGATCACAGTCAAGCTTGTGGAGGAGGATTGTCCTCTGACATTATGGTTAATGATGGTACGCCATTATTTGGTTAATAATTGAACATGGTTCCTTGGTGGTAGGTTAAGTAGCGCATACTAGAAAATGCCATACTGGCAATTTTTCTGAGAAAATGTAGTACGTCATGTTCTTATTTCCAACCTGAATAGATTTGGCCAAAGGCCAGTACCTTGTAGAACACTAAACATTCCCTGGAATAGGGAATTTGTTCAATATCTGGAACTAATGGCCTGTTATGTAGCCCATCTTTTCCGTTAACCATCACTATCCTTCTTTGATCTATGTGTTGCTATATTTTATGTGAACATACAGAGTGTACTTTCACTCTACAACTTACCTGGTGCAGAGATATGGGCTTGAGGTTTATATATTTAAAGACCGTATTCCATATGAACCTGACCTGTCCAGCTGGAAAACAAACAACTGTACATTTGAAATTCAGGATGTCTAAGCCCTTGTTTCTTCGAGAGATGAGATTCTCTCTCCCGACATCCGTTGTCACGGGAGAGGTGGGAGGCCCCCATGCACTATAGATTGGCAGCTGATCCCTCCACGATATGAGGTTTGGCTCAGTTTTATCAAATGTTTACAGGCAGCTTAAGACTCTGTATTTGCCTTTCTGTTTATTCTAAGATTTCCCAACTTTTCTTCTACCCTTCATATGTCCCAATCTACATTTCTTCATTCTCATCCTGTTACTTTTGCTGGCTACACCCAGCAACAAGTAGTGAACATACAAGCGCTGTGGTCAGGTCAGGCTGCCAAGCACGCCATAAATATTGCATCAAAGTGTTACTCATCCTATGTTGCGGCAGCCATTTCTGCTGTGTGGTTGAGCTGTAGACAGACATAGAAAATTGTTTAACTGGACAAGAGATTTTGGATGTAGTCCATTCAAACTGCGGCATCAACATCACTTACTATGAAGCTTTAAAGGGCATGAACCACCCCTGTTTAAGCAGTATCACTGACTGTGCCCATTACTGTGTCCACATTTGAATACTGGTCAGCTTTTCTATACCCTTTTTATCCTATATTCAAATGTGTGCTCATAAATTGCACCATTTTATGTGATGAATCTTGAAGACTTTATAAAAAATTTGCCAGTTTTTATCAGAAAATTAATCTTTACACAAGGCACTGTAGAGTAACCTGAAATGTGTGGAATTCTTACCCCCTTTCTTTATAGGAGTTCAGTTAAGTTATTAAAAATGTATCTGTTAACAAGCCAGTCAACTGTTTCCAATAGCAACTAGAATAATTGTGAATGCAGCTCCAGGCAAACATTTGTACTGTATATAAACAATGGAATATATTTACAGAGTTGCTTAACCCCTTCCCGACCCTTGCCGTATATGTATGGCACAGTGGGAAGTGTGCTAACGACCAGCACTCTACATGTATGGTGCACTGATCGAGGGAGAATAGGATCTGTTCTCATTCCCTTAAGGACAGGGGCCTGACAGTCAGGCCCCTGTTGTATCTGTCGCTGAAAACTCTGATGCCGCCAGATTAACTACTTAGAGATGCAGTCAATGCTGACCGCTACATCTAAGGAGGTGTACACAGGGACAGGGCTCCCTTTGTCAAGTCATCGCATGTATGTTCTCCTCCAGAGACTCTGTCCTTTGAATGTGGAAGGAAATCATATATTAGGAAATATGTTACGTCAGCAGCCGTGTCATCCTGTGTCGGCTGCAGTGTGCCTGGGTACCTTTGTCCTGAGTTTGTATTTGGGGGTATTCTTCATTGAACCGCCTCTTATTCTGCAGTATTGCAAGGGTTAACCTTTTTTAGCTTTGTGTGCTGCTGCTTCTAATGTCTCACTCACTGTCTGAGCAATAGGTTTGCTAGCTTGCTTGATCCTGCAAAGGTGCTATAATCTTCTTGTCTGCCTGTGTACAGACTTCTGCCTAATTACCAGATTCTGACCATCTGCCCCCTGACCTGATTCATGCCTGATAACTGTACTGAGCATTTGCTGCCTACCCTGACCATTTTGCTGCAAATACAGTGAAGGAGTTTAAGCATGCATGGGATAGGCATAAGGCCATTCTTCATATAAGATAGGGCCAAGGGCTATTCATAGATGGGCCAAATGGTTCTTATCTGCCAACACATTCTAGGTTTCTATGTTTTGGGGATTCACATGAACTCTGCCTGTCCAGACCTGGGCCTGTTACTGACTACGCGTTTTACTTGATTACTCCAAGAGGTAGTGACCTGGTGGCTCCAGATCCCTGTATAGGGTTTAAAGGGTGAAAAGCAGGGGACTGCCAAGTTAATTAACACAGTGGTTCCAAAGCCACTGATTAATACAAACTGTAGATTTTGAGACCCACTAGGAACAATGAGTCATGACAATCCATTTATTGAAACACTTTCTGGAACGTCGACCTCCTAAATTACCATAACCACAAATGATACATCTAAAATATTTATTTTTCATATTCTTCACAAGGTGCTAGCAGACCAATCTGCAGAAGCTTTGTTGTTTGCCCCACCAACGGTGAGGCCTTGTAGACTTAGTCAAAGCTACACAACTCTCAAAACAAAACTGTTCTTTATTCTGTATGTTACCTGTTAGTTAAAGATTGTTATAAAGATTATTCACACAAGTAAAACAGATTATTATTTTTGCTCAGAGATGGTTAAATTCCTCAAGTGATTGACATTTTAGAAATGTTAAATAGTCTTTAGGTTGGTAGCAATAAATTCTTCTCTGTATCGGTTCTACTTGATTATGATACATAAGGTTTCTAGTGCCCTCATACCAGTCATGATTGGTGTCTTTTAAAGTCTAACCACATCCATTGGGACGTCCTTTATACTGTAGTACTGGTTTGGGTGAGTATTGGAATGTCCTTGAATTAGAGACACATTAGATCTGTGATATGCTCACACAACTATCATTTAGTTGACCCTCAATAGCCATCAAGGAAGGCTGCAATGTTGTGGATTTCAGATAGCCTCATTTGTCCCTGTGGTTGTTTCTGCTGGGGCAGTCGGGACAGGACGGTATTTGTCAATAACTTCTCGGAGACTCATGGAGAAGTGTAAATCACCACCAATGAGAATAAAACCCTGGACAGTAAAACAAGAAACAAAGCAATGAATTTCGACTAGCACCAAATTTCATTTTTGCAGTAATTTATAAGCGATTGGAGTACTACAACTTACAGCATGGTGAGAAGTTGTCTCCCGAGTAAAATCCAAACCTTCTGGAAGGGGAATGCTAACGCCTCGCTTTGTCTTCTCTGTGGAACAAGTTTTTCACAAGAAGTTATCCTCAGTCAGATTATATCAGTTAGATCCCATTCAGACATCTGTAATGTGGGAACATTTTAGGTCTATAATGCTAAAAGTGCTGATCTTTAGACCCAGGGTCAGTACAGAATCTGCAGCTACGATACAGATGTTAAAATTGGCCCACATTATGTCAGTCTGAATGAAGCCTTAGGGTACAGACACATGGTCAGGTTTCAAGGCCAAAATCAAGAATGGATCATAAAAAGAGAAAACATGACAACTTCTCTTTTCAATTGATTTCTGGTTTTGGCTTCCAAAAATGCATCAGGAAACCTGACCGCGTGGCCGTACCGTAAGAGATAATTTACTGTGTCTTACCATTAAGGATTGGCATCACTGTCAACTGTAGAAGCGTCTTTAAGGGGCTTTGTAAGGGTATGAGCTATAACAGAAAAGGGAATGCGTATAATAACAAGAGCTACAAAAAGAACTACAGTATTCAGTACTTTACTCACTGCCAGAGACTCCAGTGCTGACTTGTTGGAGTATATTCTGAACCTACAGGTAATTGAAAATGCCATAATTAATTATATATATACACTGTATATTAACATAAATTTCTAGTAATAAAGCAATATTGTACTCCTGCATACAAATAAAGCTAATACACTGCACAGCATGTAATGAAACATGGCCTTTGACCAGAGAAATAAGAAATTAGAATTTAGACTTGATTACCTCTTGAGGTCCAGCTGAATCAGTAAAGTGGTCTTTTTCAGTGTCACCCTAGCACTTAGGCGCGATTCCTATGGAGACATAATACGTGCAATGAATTCTTAAAATCAGAAATGTGTAAGAGTGATATAAATGTTAGGCGCTTACAGAGTTTAAAGAGGGTTCTCCAGCTTTTTAATACTTTTTGCCTCCCCCTTCCCTGATTGATCTGAGGAGGGAAGCATACTACCTATTCCCTACAGTTAGTTCCGGCTCCTTCGTTCCACCACTGCAATCATTCAATTTCTGGCATAGACAGAGGTCACTTGTGCACCTGTAGCCAATGACCGACTGCAGCAGTGATGTGTCCCCCGAGTGGCAGGTCAATGCTGTGGCCAGTTTCCAAGCAGGGTCTGGGTTTCAGCAAATGAAGAAGCCCGGAACCAAGCAGGAGGGAACATACAAGTATGCTTTCCTCCACAGGTCAAAGGTCAAAGGTCAAAAAAATTGAAAACGTTGGAAAGTCCCTTTAACACTATTAGAACTATTTACACTGTTGGTTGAGAAGGTTAAACTTGTGGTTGATAGAGGCAAAAAAATTCCAGTATGGTAACACTTGCATGAAGTTCTCAAGGTATAGATACAGCCAGGTCCATAAATATTGGGACATCAACACAATTCTAACATTTTTGCCTCTATACACCACCACAATAGATTTGAAATGAAACGAACAAGATGTGCTTTAACTGCAGACTGTCAGCTTTAATTTGAAGGTATTTACATCCAAATCAGATGAACAGTGTAGGAATTACAACAGTTTGCATATGTGCCTCCCACTTGTTAAGGGACCAAAAGTAATGGGACAGAATAATAATCATAAATCAAATTTTCACTTTTTAAAACTTGGTTGCAAATCCTTCGCAGTCCATTACAGCCTGAAGTCTGGAATGCATGGACATCACCAGACGCTGGGTTTCATCCCTGGTGATGCTCCGCCAGGGCTCTAATGCAACTGTCTTCAGTTCCTGCTTGTTCTTGGGGGCATTTTCCCTTCAGTTTTGTCTTCAGCAAGCGAAAAGCACGCTCAATCCGAAGAGTTCTGAAGCATTTGGCTGAATATGAGCAGATAATATTTCCCGAAACACTTCAGAATTCATCCTGCTGCTTTTGTCAGCAGTCACATCATCAATAAATACAAGAGAACCAGTTCCATTAGCAGCCATACATGCCCACGCCATGACACTACCACCACCATGCTTCACTAATGAGGTGGTATGCTTAGGATCATGAGCAGTTTCTTTCCTTCTCCATACTCTTCTCTTCCCATCACTCTGGTACAAGTTGATCTTGGTCTCATCTGTCCATAGGATGTTGTTCCAGAACTGTGAAGGCTTTTTTAGATGTCGTTTGGCAAACTCTAATCTGGCCTTCCTGTTTTTGAGGCTCACCAATGGTTTAGATCTTGTGGTGAACCCTCTGTATTCACTCTGGTGAAATCTTCTCTTCATTGTTGACTTTGACACACATACACCTACCTCCTGGAGAGAGTGTTCTTGATCTGGCCAACTGTTGTGAAGGGTGTTTTCTTCACCAGGGAAAGAATTCTTCGGTCATCCATCAGCATTGTTTTCCGTGGTATTCCGGGTCTTTTAGTGTTGCTGAGCTCACCGGTGCGTTCCTTCTTTTTAAGAATGCTCCAAACAGTTGTTTTGGCCACGCCTAATGTTTTTGCCATCTCTCTGATGGGTTTGTTTTGTTTTTTCAGCCTAATGATGGCTTGCTTTACTGATAGTGACAGCTCTTTGGATCTCATATTGAGAGTTGACAGCAACAGATTCCAAATGCAAATAGACTTGAAATGAACTCTCGACCTTTTATCTGCTCATTGTAATTGGGATAATGAGGGATTAACACACACCTGGCCATGGAACAGCTGAGAAGCCAATCGTCCCATTACTTTTGGTTCCTTAACAAGTGGGAGGCACACATGCAAACTGTTCACCTGATTTGGATGTAAATACCCTCATATTAAAGCTGACAGTCTGCAGTTAAAGCACATCTTGGTCATTTCATTTCAAATCCATTGTGGTGGTGTATAGAGCCAAAAATGTTAGAATTGTGTTGATGTCCCAATACTTATGGACCTGACTGTATTTCCTTTCTTACATTGCCCCTTGGCTTGGGATGACTAGCATGATATGATCAGTTTTGAAAAACCTTTGGTCAGATAATGTGATTGATGAAAGTTTTTTTATACAAAGTTGGTCATCTCATGCCACTCATCCTGAGCCGAGAGGAAGGGTAAGAAAGAACACATCTGCAGAAACACTTGATTTGAGGAGATGCATGTGTTAGGGTAATGAATGCAGATGTATACCAGGCTGAAAGATGCATATAAATTCTAACAGAAGTGGATAATCAATGTTTTGCTGATTTTTGACATTTTGGTTGCGGAGTCCCTTGATCTCCTCTTTGTCTGCAAGACACTTGTCATATTAAGGCCTCGTTCACATCACCGTTTCTCCTTTCAGTTCTCTGGCTCCGTTGAGGAACAGGAGAACGTAAAGGACGGATTCTGCAGATAACTGAGCGTAACGGAGCCTAAAGACCCCATAGACTATAATGGGGTCCGTTCGGTGTCCGCTCAGAATATGATCCTGCATGCATTCGTCTCCGCTCAAAAATCATATTCTGAGCGGACATCGAACGGACCCCATTATAGTCTATGGGGTCTTTAGGCTCCGTTACGCTCAGTTAGGTCTCAGTTATCTGCAGAATCCGTCTTTTACGTTCTCCTGCTCCTCAACGGAGCCGGTGAACGGAAAGGAGAAACGGTGATGTGAACGAGGCCTAATGCTTGTTCGCTCAGCACATATATCATTAGACATCCCCATAAACATACAAAGGTTGAATGTGCCTGTTTATTTCAATAGGGAGAGAAGCTGCTGCCAGACTCTTCTGCCAGCGGCCTATATCCCGACAGAATAAAGGATCGGTCATGTTGAAGTTCATTATTCAATTTTAGTTTCATTTGTAAGACTCCTCATCCACAATGGTTAAGACCTGTCTACACCCCCGTGTGATATGTGCATGATGCTGTACCACTTTCACACTACAAAAGCTGTAACACAAATCAAGGTAATACATGACTGGTGGCCTGGGAGAAGGTTTTTTTTTTTTTTTAAAGAGGCATTTCTAGTGTAAAAAGGAAGAAAAGGGAAAGGGACAAAGAAATTGCTACGCTGACTTAGAATCACTGTTTCACACAACTTTATTTAATAGAGAATGATGTAGTTAGTACATTTTTACATCACTTCATTTAAAAAAATCCGCCTGCATCCACCAGAAAAAAAATCTGTAGTCATGGCCCCTCGGGGTCTCACTTCCACCTAACTTGCAGTCCACTGTCTGTTCTTAGGCTAGATCTGTCTCTAGTAACAAAAACACACAAGATGGTTCACAGGAAATGGGGGTGAGCCTGATAGAAGAACTGCTTCTACACTGCTTCTGAAGAGCAGAGAAGCTCATTTGTGTCTAAGTCAGATTTCTCCCTCATTATCAAATTTCTGAGCTCCCTAGTAGAAAACAAACATAGTGGGAAGTAAGGAAAGTAAAGTCACTACACACGGTGCTAGCAGATTCCAGAGAAGGGAGAGGGCCCCTGCTTGTGAGAGAAATGTATCTAGGTGTACCAGTGAAACAGGGAATAATATGGTCGAGGAAGACATTAAGGAAGCCCCAAAAAAAACCTGCTCCTTCATACTTATAATTCTACAGTTAAGCACAGGGATTATGCAATTTTTTTTGAATTAACTCAGGTATGCTTTAAAAACTGCAATTTCAAAAAGTTTTGTGGTTAACTACAGAATGTCAGAGAAACAGAGGGGTAAATTCAGATTTGTACTGAGAGGGGACAGACTTAATTTGTTTCTGATGTGTCATTTTTAGGATCGTGCAGCCGAAGAATTAAAAAGCAGTTCTTTATATCTTCCATCACATAAAAGGATGATAGCACAATAAGACCCTTACACATTTTGAGCTACTAAATCGTATCAAAAGGCACGAGTTTCAGCTTTTTACAAATTTTGATCCCCATGCCAATGCACATTTCAAGAAAGCCACTACAGGTGAGCTTACTATTTTTTAATGCTTTCACAGATTAAATACACAGAAGAGTTAGAAAAGCCTAAGTAACAGCTGTGGACGTACCATTGTCATGCTGCTGAGCTGCACAGGGGGCTGGTTTTCTGGAATCAGGTAGATGTTCAGAAGAGCATTCACCGAAACGCTGGTTCCTGTTGGCTTTATGGTAAACCGTGGAGGTGTAGAAACATGCAGCTCTAGTTTCATAGGGGCGTCTGCCACAGCTGGATCCTGTATGATGAAATATTAGCACTGAGAGGTGGACACCTTGGAGATCACACCAGCAGCCAAGCATTAAATTTTACAGTAAATTTGCAGCTTGCATTTTTTATAATATAGATTTATAATATTTTATGGCTAACACATAACAGATTTAAGAATTACATATAATTGGTGTTAAACATGGATGACCAGCCTAAATAATATATACCACCTTATGATAAAAATCAATAAAGGGTAGTTTTATTAGATCCTCCATGAAGCAGGTCTAGGAAATGCACCAAGATCTCTTCAAAACCACTTTTTGGAAAGGTGGCTGGTCGAAAATGTACTCTCGTACAAGCACTTCTAAAAAGCAGAGCAACACTGATGGTGTTTTGGCATTTTGGAGGACACATAGACCTGCTTTCATTAAAGTGTCCATTTCCAAGTCTTTAATTTGTATTTTTTATGGGGGCATTTTTTTTATTTACCATTCAACAGCTCTCTTATCCAATCCCTCCATACACCTACTTACTCAACTGGAGGTGCATGTGTTGTGAATTGGCAAAGAGGAGAAAGCCATTGCTAGACACCGCCCAAGAAAAAAATAAATAAAAGGAGGGGGCTTGTTGAGATCTGAGATCCTATTGGCCTATCTGCTATCAGGGATGAATTAAGAGGCTTTCATTGTCAGCCAATCCCACCGAAATTTTGGTGTGTTCAGCAGACATACTTGACTAATGTGAACTGTCCTTTGAAGGAAGTTATTTTTATAAATAGGGTCTACTGTATACTGTGGTACTGACATTATTGGCTACGAACATGCTTGCACTATACCAGGTCCATATAGCTGTATCTATAGTAAATCAGTGATCTGACCAGGTTTCCTTTGATGTCACCCATCTCCAAAGGTGATTTTATTCGATGGATTGTTGAAACTTCTTGTATTGTTATTGCATATAACAATAGTGTAAAATTCAGCCCTGCAAGTTGTACCGGCAAAAACCGTAATCTAGAAGAAACTACACACAAAATATTCTGGAACATCTATGATTTGCAGGACCCATATAAAACAGGTACGTATACTTACAGGTCTTTACACCTGATTTATATAGCAACAATAGCACTAGCCATACAGATTTTGCTAACATTACCACTTACCATAAGCATTAGACTTCCAAAGTATGATGTCCGCAGCAAGACTTCCAAGTCTTTAGGCATCTGAGTGCAAGAGATGCGTTAAACAACCGAAAATCATGCAACAGATTACAGTATATTATGGTAGCTCTATACTTTCTATAGGATGCATCCCCTATGTAATCTATAGACCACTATTAAATTATACTATAACAGGCTGCTCTTCTCCAATTTCAAGTCACCCGCTGTCTATAACAATATATTACAGATTGGGTCTTTATGGATTCTATTCTGTGCATAGTTGGGGCTACTATTTGAAAGGAATTAAGGGGCTGTCCCACAAAAAATATTCTACATTTTCAAACCAGCACCTGGATCTGAATACTTTTGTAAATGCATTTAATTAAAAATGTTGTATAGGCACTGAGTTATTTACTGAAATCTATCTGTATAGCGCCATTTGCCGTTTTCTCTTTTTCAAATTTCTCTGTCCTGTTCACGGAGATGGAAGCACATGCTCAGTTCCATACAGGGCTGATTCAGTTTGTTAGAAAGAGGCTATATGATTTTAATGTTTTTACATTAATTGTGGGATAATCTATTTAACCACTTCCAGACCAGGCCTAATTTTGCAAATATGACATATG
This sequence comes from Bufo gargarizans, assembly GCF_014858855.1. Classification (NCBI taxonomy): domain Eukaryota; kingdom Metazoa; phylum Chordata; class Amphibia; order Anura; family Bufonidae; genus Bufo; species Bufo gargarizans. Next base: position 75,095,603 of record NC_058085.1, on the reverse strand, counting down.
TCACTTTATGTGGTAATAACTTTGGAATGCTTTTACTTATCCAAGCCATTCTGAGATTGTTTGTCTTGTGACACATTGTACTTCATGTTAATATTTAACATTCACCATATGTCTACTTTATGTTGGCATAATTTTGGTAATGTAATTTTATTTTATTTTTTTAGGACGTTTAAAATTTTAGAAGCAATTTATGAAATTTTAAAGAAAAATTTCCAAAATCTATTTTTTTTAAAAAAAGACCAGTTCAGTTCTGAAGTCATTTTGAGGAGCTCACATAATAGAAACCACCCATAAATACCCTATTTTAGAAACTACACCCCTCAAAGTATGGAAAACAGTTTTAAGAAATGTTGTTAACCCTTTAAGTATTTCACAGGAATTAAAGCAAAATAGAGGTGAAATTTCAAAATTTCACTTTTTGTTGCAGATTTTCCATTTTAATCAGTTTTTTCCTGTAACACATCAAGGGTTAAGAACAAAACAAACCTCAACATTTGTTACCCTGATTCTGCAGTTTACAGAAACACCCCACATGTGGTCTTATACCGCTGTATTGGCACACGGCAAGGCTCAGAAGGCAAGGAGTGCCATATGATTTTTGGAAGGCAGATTTTGCTGGAATGGTCTTAGGGCGCTATGTTGCATTTGAAGAGACCCTGAGGTACCCACACAGTGAAAACCCTCAAAAAAAGACCTTATTTTGTAAACTACACCACCCAAGGAATTTTTAAGGGGTGTAGCAAGCACTATAACGCAACAGGCATATTATAGAATTTATAAACCTTGGCTATGAAAAATTACATTTTTTTTTTTTTTAAAGAAAATTGTACTTTAGGCCAAAACTTTATTTTTCACAAAAGATAATAGGAGAATATCCCCCCACAATTTGCTACCTATTTTCTTCTGAATACAGTAACCCAATTGTGGTCATAAACTGTTATTTGGAGATACGCCAGGGCTCAGAAAAGAAGAAGCGGCATCTGGATTTTCTAACATGGAATTTTAGAGCGATAACTTTTTTATTTTTTTGTTGACCGAGCTGCTTGATGGCTTTTTTTTTGCGAGACAAGCTGTAGTTTTTATTGGCCCCTGCCTTCTCTCTGGGGTGCCCTGCTGTTACTAATCGTGCAGCTGCCATCTCTGAAAGGACGTTCTAAAACGTCCGTGCAAAGATAAACCCGACCGCCCAGGACGTTTATAGTCAATGGGCGGTCGGGAAGTGGTAAGGACAATAATCATTGACAAAAGAAATACATAGAGAAACAACACTTACCTCTTCATTTTCAATTTCCAAGCTGAGTACACCTGACTTATAATACGCATACATTGCTGAATCAAAAAAATACTCAGAAAGGGCAATGTAGACCATGCGTTCCTTCTGCTTTATGTGGAGTGCTGGCGATGTGTTTGGGATTGTGTCATTCTTGGCATCTAATGAGAAGAACATGCCCTGAAATGAGGAGACAGGTTTATTTAGGCAGACATGACACCGGTAACAGACCCTCAATTGAACATATCCATTTTATCCGACTGAATGTAAGCGGTCAACAGTTGGTTACTGGTCAAGATGGAATGGGGTAGTCCTGGACATAAATTTTCCACAATCTGACATTTGTGGCCACAATATGACAGTTGGCCTTATTCATTTTGAGCCAATCGGTAGTCAAGGTTCTTAGACATTTTTCTATACTTACGATAGATATATTTCACTATGTTAATAACATGCTGCTCAAGGGTGGGCAGAGTGGTGTCCCTTACAGCCATTGAACATTTAGATTGGGTTAAATTGCAACATAATGGATAATGCAGAAATGGTCATGAATATGTGAGGCCAACTCATCTCCATCCTTCCTACACATTTGCAAATTGGTTTTGTAGGGCTACAAAAGGCAGAATGGAAGATGTGATACCATGGCCCTTGAAAGATGGGTCTCCCTATCAGACATTTAATACATATCCTAGGATGACTATTGTTGTAGTAGTGCTTCAAGGAGAAGTGGAACGGACTGAGAGGCTATGGACAAATGCTTTAGGCACTGCCCTAATAGTTCCGGTGTACCCTTAATGTCAATTTTTCTCAATAGGTGGCACACACAAAGGCTTATAATTACAATTAGAGGGGTCCACTGATACCAGGAACCCCTTTTCATATGTGCAGGCAGGGTGCATAGGTTCCAGCACTGAGCTCCCCTCTCTTCGGCTTCTGGTTCCCGCTGGTCTGGAAGTGTGATGCTCAGGGGCGGATTGGCCATAGACCTTATAAGGAAATTTACCCGTGGGCCCGATTCCCAGGGGGCCATCTGAGCCCTTCTCACAGCCGGGCAGTGGACATTTTTGGGGATGTATTTTGTGCTGCTGGTGGCAGTATTTGGAGATGGACTGTGGTATTTGGCTCTGTTGTGGTGGTATAATGTGCCACAATATGGTATTGCTGGCCCTGCCTAATTGTGCTGGCCCTGGCTTCCATTAATTTGTACCCGACTACAAAACGGGGTAACTTTTAGTATTTTTTCCAGGGCCACTTTAAGTTTCCAGTCCGCCCCTGGTGATGCCCATCTACACAGACATCACTGCTGCTGGCCAATCAATGGCCTCAGCAGTGGGGTGTATGTAGACGGTGCATCACACTTCAGGCCAGGAGGGACCAGAAGTAGAGGACAAGAGAGTTTAGCCCTGGAATTGGACTGCCGGTGACAGGCGAGCCTTTTATTTTCAACCATTGCACAAATATGGAAAGGGGGTTCTCGGTCTCAGAATAATGACTGAAACATCATAAAAGCTTTAAAACTCACATATTCTAATACATACAGTGTAATAATTATTCAGAGTGCTCAATACAGGTACAGTACGTAGCCATGCATGGACACAATGAGGACATGGTTTCCTATACGGATATAAAGAAAATGAAACAGGATCCTGTCCCTGGAGTGGAGGCAATACATTTACACAGACAGTATTGTAAGGCTCTGTTCACATCTGTGTCATAGCTTCCATTGTAACCGTTGACTTACAATTTGGATCATAGAGTGTTTTTTCGAGGTGTCCATTTTAAAGGAAAAATTAGTGCTACATATGAAAGAATCTGTGCCTTTAATGTACTGCACATTAGAAAGTGTCTTTTCTTTAATGATATCAAACTGTCCATAGTAAAGATCCATAATGCAGAGCTATGTACCCCATGCCATGTGCCGCCTATTTTACATGAAGGTTGGCTTATACTTACCTTAAAATCCATATCTAAACTGTCTTCGGACACATTGGGATCACTCAGAAGAGAATAGTCGATGCCTATGTAATCATCCACTGGATTCTTTACTGCAAAGATAGAAGAGAATTTTTTCAGAAGTGACCAAATCTTGAGTTTTAGAGTTCATATCGGGAATTATGGATGTAAATAATACAGTAAAATAATGAATTCTATATCCAATATAAGAAACTCAGTAGACAGTTTCAATAACATTACTTGGTTAAATTGGTAGTTACGCAATTCCCTATTAAAGGGGTTGTTACACCAAAAACTTATCACTTATCCGCCGGATAGGTGATAAATATCTGATCAGTGGAAGTCTGACCACTAGGACCCCAACCAATCATGTAAACGGAGCTCGCTAGTCCTCGAGTGCATATAGTGATGGTCACACGTGCACACTACTGCTCCATTTATCTCTGTGAGGGTGCCGGAGATAGGCAGTACCATAAACTAATGGACCCCCCCCTAGTTCTACATCCTACACTAGTGTCAACCGGTATATTCCAAGTGCACATCATTAGTATGAACTGGCAGGATGCTTAGAATATATTGGAAATATTTTGGACGCCCTAAAGGGGTATTGCAATCTCACAAAGTGATAGCATATGCCATCACATTATGATCATGGGAATCTGAAATCTGGGGCAAATAGCGACCCTGAAAATGAAGGGGCAGCAGCACCAATTCAGTATCATGGCCCCTACACTGTATTTCTCTGCAGAGCAATGCCCCAGCCACCCAGGGAACTGCAGCTGACGCAGCTGTTTGTCAGTACCCCAGTTCTCAAAATCATCCTTGTAGACATAGTACCAGGGGTATAAATACAGGGAATCCCAGCTGTTGCATACAGTAGGGCAGACCTGCTGCTTAGCTTCGGGGGCAAGGATCTGTGTTTGACCTCGTTCCCAGGGCGGCTTTGCTAGCTGGGAGGCTCCCTGCTCTTAGGTCTGCCTTGAGCGCCGAGCTGATCGACTGGTCGGTCTGTCGGTCATGTGACGTTGGCCACTATAAATACAGGTTCCTGGCGTTTTTGGATACAGTGGTGTAACTACCGGGGAAGCAGCTGCTTCGGGGCCCGGCACCCCGGCAGCGTGTGTGACAGTTTATTTTCAAGTTAGTTAAATATTGATTCTTGTCTTAATGTTCAGGGCCCCTTCAAAGCTGCAGCTGACCAGGCCCCCTCTCCAATGTGATCTAATCTTACAGTCTCCTGATGTGTCTTGGATTCGAACCCACCACCTCCATGTATCATTGGCAAAGCATTTACCCACACAGCCATAAAGGCTGCATTGCAACTGATTGAAAAAATATGAGACTTCTACTGTTATAGCTGGCTAAGTGTACATCTATACACATGACAGCTGCCCCAACACATCCAGCACTGCTATATCTCTATATGACAGCTGTCCAAGCACACTCAGCTCTGCTATATCTTTATATATGAGTAGCTGTCATGTGTATAGATGTACAGTTAGCCAGCTATAACAGTAGAAGTCTCATATTTTTTCAGTCAGCGGCAAGGCAGCTCTTATGGCCTTGTGGTTAAGTGCTTTGCCTCTGATACAGAAGGTTGTAGGTTTGAATCCCAGCATAAACTTTTCTGAAATACAAGCACTGACTCCATATATGGACATACAGGGCGCTGACATGGAGTATAAGTGTTTATTATTTTTTTTTAATACCCGACTGTTACTGCCATGGGGGGAGCGGGAGGCACTTGATACTGGCACATGGGGGAGGGGGGTTGGCACCAGATGCTGGCACATGGGGGGGGAGAGGGGTTGGCACCTGATACTGGCACATGGGGGGGGGGGGGGAAGAGGTACTTGATACTGGCACTTTTTTTGTGGGGGGGGGGAGAAGGCACTATGCTATTGGGACATGGGGGGGAGAGGAGAGAGGCACTTGATACTGGCACCTGGGGGGGTTGGCACCTGATACTGGCACATGGGGGGGTTGGCACCTGATACTGGCACATGGGGGGGTTGGCACCTGATACTGGCACATGGGGGGGTTGGCACCTGATACTGGCACATGGGGGGAGAGGGGTTGGCACCTGATACTGGCACATGGGGGGAGAGGGGTTGGCACCTGATACTGGCACATGGGGGGAGAGGGGTTGGCACCTGATACTGGCACATGGGGGGGAGAGAGGCACTTGATACTGGCACTTTTTTTGTGGGGGGGGGGAGATGGCACTATGATACTGTGACATAGGGGGGAGGAGAGAGGCACTTGATACTGGCACATGGGGGGGTTGGCACCTGATACTGGCACATGGGGGGGAAGAGAGAGGCACTTGATACTGGCACATGGGGGGTTTGGCACTATGATACTGGCACATGGGGGGTGGGAAGGAGAGAGGCACTTGATACTGGCACATGATGGGGGGCATTATGGGGGACACTAGGCCGGCAGCCTATCAGAGGCCGGACACTGAGGGGCATCTACTGGGGCACTATATATGGGGCATTTTATACTGGTACATTATGGGGGGCACTAGCAGGAAGGGGGGAGAGGAGCACTATGGGGGAATTTACTGGGGGCACTATATAGAGGTATTTTATGCTGGCACATTATGGGGGCACTATGGGGACATTAGCTCAACTGGGGGCATTACAAGGGGGTATTTTTGCACTGTCACATTATAAGGGGAATTATTACTACTGGGGGGCATTATAGTGGGCTTTATTACTCCCCCATGGTATGACCCCCTAGTAGCAGCACCAGCCTCTCCCTGCTCTGCTATCCCTCTGCCCCTTCTCCAAATCCTTATTATGAAATCTTTCTCATTAGGATAAAGCACAACATCAGCTCCACCGAGCCCCCGGCCAAGTGTTGAAGTGGTGTCCGAGATCTCCAAGGGCCGAGTAACTGTAAGTTTTCATATGAAATATGTTTATGTTATACACATATAGCCTACACCGTGCCAAAGGAGTGGAGTTTACACAGGAGGAGGGAGGTGCGAAGCACGCTGGAGGGGCCCTCACAAATATTTGCTTTGGGGCCCAGTCACTTCTAGTTACGCCCCTGAGTATACTTACCTGATCCTGTTCCCTGACAATCCTTTGCCTGCTCCTCCTGTACTACGCATCCCTCCTGGTATTTTGACCTCGGCTTCCACCCGACTATTCTTTGCGGACTCCTTTGGTACTTCTCAACTCTCCTGGTATTTATGACCCTGGCTTCTCCTGACCATTCTTTGCTTATCCCTCTTTGTTGTCCTCTTGGTTTTGACCCGGTCCGTTCACTATCTGTTATTTGTCTTGTCTGTCCTTCCCGCACGTATGTTAAGTTAGGGACTGCCGTCCAGTTGTCCCCTGTCATCAGGACTCGTGAGGCAAGTAGGCAGGGCCAGGGGTGAGGGTGGAGCACAGTGGTCAGTATCCTCCCCCCTGTGTGTGTGTGTGTGTGTGTGTGTGTACGTGACCTTTACACTGAGGCTCTCCAGCTGTTGTAAAACTACAACTCCCAGCATGCCCAGATTGCCTACAGCTATTAGCCTATAGCAGGGCATGGTGGTAGTTGTAGTTTTACAACAGCTGGAGAGCCGCAGGTTGGCCATGCCTGCAGTAGGGGAATGCTTTATAAAATGGAATAAATAGTTTTTGCCCACATTTCAACCTTCAGACAGAGGTATACTTGACTTACTACTCACCAGGCACAGTGTTAAGCAGGGAGTTTAGCAGTACCATCCCAGCATGCGTTAGTGCTGGACAAATCTGTAACAGAACATCGAGTATTATCATGAAGACAATTCTGCATTTGAAAATACATCAGAAAAATTGTGACGCCGTCTTACATTTAGAACAGGAGCTGGATGTGCCAAAGTTATGGAGAGGCCGGCGCCTCTACATAACTTCAGAGGATCCAACGCCAACTATGGGGATTTATTAAGACCAGCATCTAAAATGCCGGTCTTAATAAATGTGCCCCTATATTTTTATGCTGATGAGGTGCTCAGAGTACAGAGGGCAAGGCCTAGCCTTTCGGAGCACTGTTTCTCTTCTGCCTTACCCCCTTTTTCAACTATCCCTGCACCACTGATTGACATAACTAGGCATCCTCAGGGTTCTGATGCCTGGTCTTTGTTTGCTAGGGTTGATCATGATGACAGATGCTCTTTAACACACCCTTGCGATATGTGCTGTATATCTTCATCTGTAGCAATAGTACTTGAAATACTTGGCTAAAGGCTCACATGATTCTGGGCACTTGGGTGGATTTTGTCCTCTAGGAAAAATTGTTTGTTACTAGAAGCTGCCTAGGTTTGTGTATGTTTGGCTGTAGATAAATTAGATTAGCAGCTTTCCTGGCCTAAAGGTGGCCATACACCTTAGACAGCTGTTGGTCAACGCCTATTCTATCCGACACCCCCCCTCATACACATGCAAGTTTGGCTCAGGGCTTACGTGTATGTGTTCTCATTGGGGAGAAGGGAATAAGGCTGAGTTCACATAATCGGTGTAAACTCTGGTAGCCTTTTCCAGCAGAGAAACCGACTGAGTTCACCATATGTGCACTGCTGGATCCACACTGACTATAATGGGATTTAACTGTGATCGGCATGCAGGACTTTTTGTCTGGACAAAATCCACCATTTATTCTGGAAAGTGGATGGATCCCCATGGGGCTCTGACGGTGGAAGACAGTATCTGGCTACACCAGATATGGTGAACTCTGGCAGTTTGCTCCACTGCAGGAACAGGCTACCAGAGTTCACAGCGCAATTGTAAATGAAGCCTTAGCCACAGCCAGACACCTCTGATGGATTGGGCAAGTTGAAATCCCCAAACCTTTTCCCTTTTATCTGCCATTGGTCAGGACACCCCCACACAAATTGGATGGTCAGCCATCGTTTATAATGTGTATGGTCAGCTCAAGAATGAATTATACCACAAACTATGGTGGCACAATCTCTAGGGTCTTGCAGTCCTCCTCCGATTTTCATTTAGATCAGTACTCAGGGGTGTAGCTATAGGGGAGCAGAGGTAGCAGTCGCTCCCGGGCCCAGGAGCCTGAGGGTTCCCAAAGACCCTTGTGCCTCTTAAGACACAGGTATTATAGAAAATGCACACTGGGAGGGTTCTAAAATAGATTTTGCACTGGGACCCAGAACCTTCAGGTTAGGCTACTTTCACACTGGTGTTTCTGGGTCCGCTTGTGAGATCCGTTCCAGGGCTCTCACAAGCGGCCCAAAACGGGTCAGTTCAGCCCCAACGCATTCTGAATGGATAAGGATCCGTTCAGAATGCATCAATTTGGCTGCGTTTGGTCTCAGTTACGTTTTTTAGACGGTCACTAAAACGCAGCTTGCAGCATTTGTGACTGACTATGCGGAGCCTAACGGATCCGTCTAGACTTACGTTTTTCAATGACACAATATGGTGCAATTGAAAACGGATCCGTCCCCCATTGACTTTTAATGTAAGTCAAGACGGATCAGTTTTGAATTAGATTTTTGAATGAATAATGCAAACGGATCCGTTATTAATGGATACAAGCGTTTGCATTATTCATGCGTATCCGTCTGTGCAGATACAAGACGGATTCGCACAAAACCCGAGTGTGAAAATAGCCTTACATTTAAATTTTTGGCTCATGCAGGAGGAGGGCTATGTGGTCCCCTGCCCCTTGCCACAGAGTACTGAGGTAAGGGGGGCCCAAGCTAAACTCTTGCACCAGGGCCCATAAGCATCTAGCTACACCCCTGTCAGTTCTCAAAGTTTGGTGGCGATTACAAGCAGCACTTGTACCTACCTGTTGGTTAATTAGAAATTTCATTCCTGTTGTTATGAAAGAACCAAGGAAGTCGTACACCCTCCTAAAATAGAAGAAACCATAGCAGGTGAGACCAAAAGAAATGCTGTTTAAAATTACTGGACTGGTCAAATAAAGTGTTAATAAATACAGCTCAAAACAACCCTCGTGACCATCAGTGGTTCAGAGTGTGAAAGTTCCATTTTTGGTAGGATGGTAAATGTGATGAGAAGAACAATGCTGATCAATGTATAGTGGCCATTTAAATTACTATATTGGATATTTATTTGGTCTCCCAACCTAAAAGTCTTACAGCTTACCTACTTTATATTCTCTATGGGCATTGCACGCCTGAGGCATTTAAAGAGGACTTTTTATGGGTTTAGGCATTAGGAAATAACTAGCAGGTTATGTAGGGCATAGTGCAGGGATGTAAGATCGCTTACTAGTTTGTCTGGGCGCGGCTCCATTCGCCCGCTGTGCCCCCGTTCACTTTTCCCACCTGGTATGCTAATGAATAGCAGCGGTACAGGGAGGTGTAGACTGTCCTGTTTCTCCATGGGCGTCTCCTTCCCCCTGGCTGTGATGTTCTCCGTTGTGATTGGACAGCGCTACAGCCGCGGAGAAACAGGGCAGTCTACTCCTCCCTGTACCAATACTATTTATTAGCATTACAGGTGGGAGAAGTGAACAGGGGCACAGCGGGCAAATGGGGCGGTGCCCAGACAAACTAGTCAGTGCAGTTAGATCCCTGTACTATGCCCTACATAACCTGATAGATATTTCATAATGTCTGGACCCATGAAAGGTCCTCTTAACATTGCCATTGTTAACAATATGAGGGAAATCTGTGATCAGAAGGTAACAACATGCAGTACTTTTTATTTTACTTTAGCCAATATGTTTGAGGATATAGGCACAGTAAGCTGTGGTGAAACTACAACTCCCAGGATGCTGCATTCATTTCTATGGAGTACTGAGAACAGCCAAGCAAGTGTGCATCTTAGGAGTTGTAGTTTTACCACAGCTGGAGGTTAGCCATCAGAGATATGGGGCATACAGGTTCCCTGAGTGACTTAAATAGGTTGTCTCAGCAAAACATTTCAATTTTAAATGGAAACCAGCCTGGAGATCATCTGATCGCTGCCGATCAGCTTCAGAACATCCCATTGTGTGGGGAATGGGAGTATTATATGCTGATCAGTCAAATGAATGGTCAGCCATGTAATGCATGGACCGGTCAGGTCCATTAGTACTCTATCAGCAGCTCTTCACTCTGGTTTACAGAAGAAAGTCCAAAGCAAGTGACCTTCAATCTGATGTCCATATGGTGCTTATGTAAGAAAAAACATACACAACATGTGTTGAATCTACAGTCTTCCTGAAAAGTCTTGATAGATAATTTCTGGGCACTTTATGTGGTAGTATTCCACTTACTTGAGTGTACCACTAAATCCAGCCTGCATTCTGCTGATGGATGCATTACACGTCATATTGGAAATCTTCAAACGTCCTTTTGAATCTCTGGCAAGATCCAGGTCAGTTTTAATGTGTACTCCCTCGGCTGAGGCATTGATCTTCCCCACGTCATAGCTGAAGAGTACAACACACCACCAGTCGGTTATTACTAGACCATATGGGAGGCTGGCTCCTAAGTAACATAAGGAATACAAACATGGGGAAGATACTCACAAAAGCCAGTAGAGAAGTTTTCTCTGGAAATTGAGGCTGATTGATGCATTGTTAATGTCTAACACCAGTTGTCTGTTTGGTTGGAACCTCAATTCAGACTGTGACAGCTGTAAGTGTGTGACATGTACACTGCGGAAGAGAGAACGCATCAAGTGAGACAGTGACTATTGACATAGGAAGCCTCAATACTTAGAGTCCCCCACCACTGTAGCTAGTCATTGCTACTATGCTAAAAAACAATACTGCCTACAGCAGGGCCTAGTGGGAATTGTAGTTTTACAACATCTGGAGAGCCACAGGTTGGCCATCTCTGCATTATTGGCAAACAAGACTTGACCATATAAAAGTACAAGATCTACCAGTCAATGTCTAAGTTTCAAGATTTGTCACAGGACAACATTGTAGATGGCCAATGAGCTGAGAAGAACAGGGTCCACTTGAGAATGTGACAGCTCTGGAAGGAGATTTCGATAGCTTGCATTCTGTACCATAGCACTTATTCAGCAGTACCACAGATTTTAAAGAGTAACTAAACTTTTGAACAACTTTATTTCAAAATGTTGCAACTATACTCTATTAATCGATTTAGCCTTTTTACAAAAAATAAATAAAAATAGGCAGCTGAACTTTGGCTCTCCTAAGCGCTTTAGAATCAGTACATTTGTGTACATGTCAGCGGAGTATGGATTCCACTGTACTGGTGGAAAGGGGCCGCAACGAGTGCTGTAGAAATTGCTGTTCATGCCTGTGCCTCCTGATGTTATCTAAATCCTGGCACAGCACTTACCAATGTGCTATACCAGGGCTTAGCTGAGCGGATTGGGCTCCTGTCTGAGCCTGCTCCGCTCACTTTAAAGCTCTGAATAGCACATCATTACAGGAGCGCTTTCTTGAAGATCGCTGTATCGGTGGCAGGCACAAAAGAAACACTTTTCTGCAAATCTACACTGTGACAGACTACAAGAAGAGATAAGCGGCGTCTGTATAGTGTCATTCACCACAGTATATTTGACAGGTTCTGAAATGAGAAGGCGATAATTATATACATGGGGCAGACTGGCTATAGACCCTACATGGAAATTTCCAGGTGAGCCGATACCCAGGGGGTTCCCGAGCCTTCCTCATGGCCACCAGCTGGGTACATAAAGATCTGATGTTCTCATCATTAATTAATGCTAGGAGCATCAGGTACTCCTAAATTTAACTGTATTGCCATCCTCAGAATGGTGATATAGTTGAATACTGTATTATGTGCAGTACTGTTAGATTTGATTCTGTTGAGGCAGAATGTGCTGTGGTATTCGGTTCTGCAGGGGCAGTACTTTGTGCTGAACTACGGTATTGCTGCCCCGCCTACTTGTGTTGTTCCCACCTACTTGTGTTGGCCCACTTTCTGTCAATTCGAACCCACGTACAACATGTGGCTACTTTTCATTTTCTCCAGGGCCACTTTAAGTTCCCAGTCTGCCCCTCATTGTACAAAATATATTTATAGACCAGAAAATGGAAAATGGCCATTGACGTACGTATTAGATATACAAGATCATATTCAATTCAAGATGGACACTAGGAGTACTCACTTGTTAATACTGTAGCTGAACCTCCCCTCAGTGCCATTCAGATCTGGAATAGTGATATTCTCCAGCTCCTGTTCCACAAACTTCAGTCCCTCATGTTTCACTAATCGAATGAAATGTTTATTCAGTCTCCACACAGTACAAGACGAAACCCATATCTATGCTATATGCGTGATTATTGTATGTGTTTAGAGGTCAGGCTAACCTAAGGCCTCGTTCACATTTCCGTTTTTTATTGACGTGTGCTGTCTGCATTTTCCTTGAACAGCATGGGTACCCATTGTTTTAAATGTGTCGGTACACATCTGTAGTTTTTTAATTGACCGTGATGTCGACCAAACAAACCCATTGAAGTCGTTGGGTCCGTGAAAAATCACTGACAACACAGTTTGGTTCGTTTTTCACTGACCACCGATAGGCTGAAATTTAGTTTCCAGAGCATCTCCTAGCAGTGTCTGTGGAATATGGATCACACACGGAGGGCAAAAAATTGGATAAACATATTAAAATCAATGGGTATGTGTGCTATTCGCAGAAAATGCGTCAGTGAAAAATTGAAGTGTAAACGAGGCCTAGAATGTTCACATAAATACACATATATGCAAATTATTTTTCCAAACAGTTTTCCTAGGACATTATAAAGCAATACCATAATACAGAACTCCATTCAGCAGGGAGGAATTTGTCTCGGGCAACTTCTCCTAGAGGCTTCCACTGCCAAGTCATGTAGGAAAGCCTTTGGTTAGGATGAAAAACATTTCGAGGCTGCGCACATCAAGTGTTTTTCCCAGGTAGAACAGACATGGCGAAAAAAGGATGCAAAAGCGTAGCAGGCTGTGCTTTTCCATCCTGCAGAGAATGGAACCCTATGGTGGTAGATACCACTGTATGGCATCCCTATAAAGTATATATCATGTGTTAACATTAAATGTGGGACAAAAATGTCATGTGAACACAACATAAAAAAGTTCTCAACTTCCACTCAATGAAACACTTCCCCTCCTGGGTCAAGTGAGCTAGGCTCAATTCCAGTTAGCTGCTGTGGAAGCAGTAGTTGACTTAAGTGAGAATAGACCCGGGGTGCTGCCGGACTTAGTCTCTGTGTTTTTTTATGTCTTGTAAATGAAATATTTGCACTTTTTACAGCTGTTTTTAGGGGTAATTTTTTTTAGCCATGTGTCAGGAATAAGGACTGCCTTATCTCTAGTTATTATAATGTTTGCTGTGATGTTATATGTTTTATGGTTATGTCGCAGTGTAACATATTCTGGTGTGATTCACTATATATATATATATATATATATATAGTGTGAGACAGTGACAGGTCTCACACAGGTTAGAGGCCAGGAAGGGGTGGATAGTTCGGTCCACACCCCTATTCCACCACAGGTGAGACCAGCTGGAAGTAATCAGGCTGGCACAAAGCACCTCCCAGGGTGTCAGCAAGGAGGGAGTGTGTTGCCTGTGGACAGAGGCCTGGAGGCTCTGTGTGGTCCAAGCCAGGAGGGCTGACAGACCACTATTCCCCATGTGTGCTGAGACACTGGACTGGAGGCAGTGGGCGTACTGTGCTCTGTACAGCCAGGAGGCTGTGGGACATTGGCTGAGAAAGCCACATGTGTTCACAGGGTGTGAACAAGGACTTAGGTGAGTCAGGAAACTCTGTGTTAGTTAGAGCCTAGCCGGGCAAGTGTTTATTATTTTATGTGGATGTCACATGTGTTAGGTGAAGCTGCGACTTCATGATAACCTGTATTGGTTGGAGTGTGCACAATAAATGCACGGTTTGGACCTGAAACCTGGTGTCCTAAAGTCGTATCTGTGAGAATGACCCCCAAATAAGAGGCGATCCCTTACAATATATATATATATATATATATATATATATACACACACGCACAGTTGCAAGAAAAAGTATGTGAACCCTTTGGAATGATATGGATTTCTGCACAAATTGGTCATAAAATGTGATCTGATCTTCATCTAAGTCACAACAATAGACAATTACAGTCTGCTTAAACTAATAACACACAAAGAATTAAATGTTACCATGTTTTTATTGAACACACCATGTAAACATTCACAGTGCAGGTGGAAAAAGTATGTGAACCCCTAGACTTATGACATCTCCAAGAGCTAATTGGAGTGAGGTGTCAGCCAACTGGAGTCCAATCAATGAGATGAGATTGGAGGTGTTGGTTACAGCTGCCCTGCCCTATAAAAAACACACACCAGTTCTGGGTTTGCTTTTCACAAGAAGCATTGCCTGATGTGAATGATGCCTCGCACAAAAGCTCTCAGAAGACCTACGATTAAGAATTGTTGACTTGCATAAAGCTGGAAAGGGTTATAAAAGTATCTCCAAAAGCCTTGCTGTTCATCAGTCCACGGTAAGACAAATTGTCTATAAATGGAGAAAGTTCAGGACTGCTGCTACTCTCCCTAGGAGTGGCCGTCCTGTAAAGATGACTGCAAGAGCACAGCAGCAGACTGCTCAATGAGGTGAAGAAGAATTCCTAGAGTGTCAGCTAAAGACTTACAAAGTCTCTGGAATATGCTAACATCCCTGTTAGCGAATCTACGATACGTAAAACACTAAACAAGAATGGATTTCATGGGAGGATACCACAGAGGAAGCCACTGCTGTCCAAAAAACATTGCTGCACGTTTACAGTTTGCACAAGAGCACCTGGATGTTCCACAGCAGTACTGGCAAAATATTCTGTGGACAAATGAAACCAAAGTTGAGTTGTTTGGAAGAAACACACAACACTATGTGTGGAGAAAAAGAGGCACTGCACACCAACATCAAAACCTCATCCCAACTGTGAAGTATGGTGGTGGGGGCATCATGGTTTGGGGCTGCTTGCTGCGTCAGGGCCTGGACGGATTGCTATCATCGAAGGAAAAATGAATTCCCAAGTTTATCAAGACATTTTGAAGGAGAACTTAAGGCCATTTGTCCACCAGCTGAAGCTCAACAGAACATGGGTGTTGCAACAGGACAACGACCCAAAGCATAGAAGTAAACCAACAACAGAATGGCTTAAACAGAAGAAAATACACCTTCTGGAGTGGCCCAGTCAGTGTCCTGATCTCAACCCGATTGAGATGCTGTGGCATGACCTCAAGAAAGCGATTCACACCAGACATCCCAAAAATATTGCTGAACTGACCACAGTTCTGTAAAGAGGAATGGTCAAGAATTACTCCTGACCGTTGTGCACGTCTGATCTGCAACTACAGGAAAAGTTTGGTTGAAGTTATTGCTGCCAAAAGAGGTTCAACCAGTTATTAAATCCAAGAGTTCACATACTTTTTCCACCTGCACCGTGAATCTTTACATGGTGTGTTCAATAAAAGCATGGTAACATTTAATTCTGTGTGTGTTATTAGTTTAAGCAGACTGTGATTGTCTATTGTTGTGACTTGGATGAAGATCAGATCACATTTTATGACCAATTTGTGCAGAAATCCATATCATTCCAAAGGGTTCACATACTTTTTCTTGCAACTGTGTGTGTATATATATATATATATATATATATATATATATATATATATTTCTAGTGTATTTATGTATTTGTATTACAAGGCCAGCAGCCATTTATGAATTGGTTTAAGGCTGCATAAAGAGAGTCGAGCTGTCTGCCTTGTACCTGGGAAACAGCCAAACTGCTCCCCGGGATGTAGTTAGCACAGAGCTGCTAATGAGGATTGGCTGGTTTGCTGGTCACATCTCAGGACAGGGCCCTGCAGACTCTCTGGCACCTTTTGTCAGCAGGGGGCCTCCTAACCAGAGAATGAACAATAATTTGTAATCCTTCATAACTTGTTCAGGAGGGGGTGGATGTCCCCAAAATCACCTCTGGTATGATGGGGGCATCACATGTACACCAGACATGGCATAATAATCCGCCTTCATCTTCTTAAAAGAAGGATCTCACCTTCCGAGCGTCCTGACCATGTCGCGTTTTATATGCTAGGACTCGGAACGATGAGATATGAATAATGAAGAAGGGCTAGGGCCTGTATCTTCACCAGGGCAACTGGGAAAATATATTTTGGATATTTGCATACCTATTCCCTAAATGGCCAGGCTGCATGTGTAATGAAGCCCAGCCCAGAGGGGCTGCGTCAGAAGTGTGAGAGAGAATCCCCTCAGGCTCAGGCCTGCCCTTGGAGGAAAGGCATAAAAATGCCATCCCTGGCATATTTTTGTCACAAAGTGGGAGATCCAGTCTAATTGGTTTGTGCACCATTACTCTGCCCAAATCTCATTGGAGGAAAGGACTTTTACCACACAACTGCTAAGTATCAGAACTTTCTATTTTTGCTCCTTTTTATTTTACAATTGTTTGCCATTTATGTAGGTCTCTTGTTAATCATTTTTTGCAACCAAGTGCTGTCCATTTTTCATACATTAAACCTAAAAGTTTAATGGTTTGTCTTGTAACCTTAACGCTCCATGAAGAGTGCGTGCAGTCTGAGGCTGTATGTTGTTTTTCCGTGAGACTTACTATCGTGTGTGTGTCTGCTTGCGAGTGGAACACTCAGGGGTGTCCTGTCGACCTTATAACGGGCAGGTGGTGGCGGCGGCAAAAGTTTAGTGTTATTGTGGGAATGTGCTTGCAGGCTTCAGGTGGTGATTTATGCTCAAACTACGGCCTGGTGCAGGGCGTAACAGCGTGTGAGGTGAATCGGTCTGAAGGGCTTGGGCAACCCTTGTCAAGTGACGCGGTGGGCTGGTCTGGTTCCCGGTACGTGAAACCATGCAACACGCTTTTAATGTTTTTTTTCATATACAGAAATTGATGGTAAATTAGATTAATAATTGCACACCTGGAGCATGCTGCAATAAAAAAAAAATGCAAAGAAACCATCTTAAATTAGCACTAACGCAATAAAAACACAATATAGATAAAAAAATCATTTTTTTTTATGCAATGTGAAACCTCCCTCACTAAAAAACAACAACCTTGTTCTCCCCTGGGAATACATTATTTTAAAAACATTTGTTGGAAGGTATCAAGTGATCTGCACCATTTTTATGCCACAGAAACGTGGCAAATTATGGTGCATGCCATTTGCACCAATATCTGCAACTTTTCTTGCCCCTCGCCAATTTCGAAAAGTGAAGATAAAAATGGACAGGAATAAGAGGGGCGGTCTGAAATTTATATACTTTAGGGGGGGGGGGATTTTTTTTTAGCAATTGATGGTGCAAATTGAAACCTGCTCATAGCAGCTGTAGATTTCATTGTCTGACTCCAAAACAGGACAAATGGGCCAAATTTCTCATGGCCCATGAAATACCGCCTTCAGAAATCTCCTCCGTAAGGCCTCATGCACACGACAGTTGTTTTTTGCATCCGCAAAAAAAAAAAAACTGATGCGGCATCTGTTTTTTTTTTGTGGGATCTGTTGTTTTCCCCACAGATCCGTTGTAATAAATGCCTATCCTTGTCCGCAAATGTGAAAAAAGTAGGACATGCACTATTTTTTTGCTAAAGGGAAACACGGACGACGGACGCGGAACACAAACAGATGAACTATCAGCATTTTTTTGCTGACCCATTAAAATTAATGGGTCCCCAACTATCTGCAAAAAAAACGGAACGGAGGCCGAGAAAAACAACTGGCGAAACTTTCAATGTAGCATAATAGCTACTGGGATCATTAAGCGTAATAGGAGTGAAAAAGTCATTCCGATCAGTGTCTGCTTCGGTATTATGGTTTAATACGCATCTATTCAGACATCTCATTTTCAATAGGTCCTCCATAAAACTTGCATTACCTGTGATAGTTATATGGACATCCTGGGCCAAAAATGTATACCCTCTAGTTATATTCTAAATGGTTATTCTGCGGCTGTTGATTTCTACTCACCGAACTGTAGACCTTTGGAAGTGATGCGTATTCTGCAACCAGGGTTCTGTGACTTTGAAGATAACACAAATGGTAGGACAAGTAAAAGAAGGTAAACCGACACTGCCATTGTTCTGCCACCTGAAACATAATAAAAAAAAGAAATTACATTTTAACTTGACACATTATGAGAAATGTGAGGACACTGGATGAAATGTGTAAATACCAAAAATATCCAAATGCCAGTAGAAATTGACAAATGATCAGGTCAGTCGCAAATGTAACAGAGGATCAGTCATCTTCTTGTTCCCAATAATAAAAGGCATAAGTGGCAGATACCACTCACAACATTAGCGCTTCCATTACATATCATACATCAATTACTTTGGGCGGAGCATGTGACATCCTCTCAAGTCTTCAGAGTCTACCACAAGAAATTGAACTTTACTAAGGATTAACCTCTGAGAGAAGGAAGCATTGAATTACTGTAGAAGGTTGAGGACCGTAAAGGCCATGTTTAGACTGAGACAGCAAAGGTAAATCACGCTTATGGCTTTGGACTTTGCTGCATGTAGTTAGGGTTAATTGCTTCTGGTGCCCACCATGCTTCTGAAATGGCCTGGCAATTCAATCTAGGACTGCACCCCAAAGATTGTGCATTGAAGATATATGGGAAAAGGACTTTCACCCTGTGGTCATTTGAGAAGATTGCTAGCATCCATAGAGAGAGAAAGACTCAGGGAGGACAGTTATTACAGCTTTGGGAAAAGCCTACTCTGTGATACAGCTCAGAACTCTGCTACTGCTTGTATTTGTACTGCAACCTCCATCATATATTCATTAAAGAGCAACTTTATTTCTTACAGTTAAGACTGCCTGGTCATTGGTCTCCAAGTTCAAACCCTGGACCTTTCTTTGTTCTCCTGCGTTGCAACCGTTACAAGTCAGCCTAGCATCAAGGGCACCCCAGCCACCACCAGGCAGGAGATTCTCATAAATCTACTGTGTGCCCTGAGGGGAAGAACGGTTGTGCCCCACCATTTACTGCCCACTCGCCGTGAGGGAGAGGTGGTGTAGGATCAACCATTGTGATGACTATAACCACAGTCAATGCCTCAACCACCACACCCTTCCTCTCCACCCCATGCCTTCCCCTGCGGGCCGGTGCACTGCACAGAGACCAGATAACTGTATACATTAAGGACGTACATACTATATAGAGACACAACATGAAGTTAATATGAGTCTCTTTCAGAGAGGAGGCCCAGCCCAGGTTAATACCATTCCCTGTGTTACTGGGTGGCAATAAACTGCAAGACTAGGACCTTGAGAGCAACTGCGTTGTTAGCAAGCAAGGGTGTGAGGAATTGGACATGGGTAACAAAAAGGTATGAACGGGCAAACAAACACCAGGCCCTTTGGCCTGGGTGGTCAAATCCAGCATCATAATGGAACTTATTCACTTCTATGTACAGTACACAAGTAGTATATAATTTTCTATCCACAAGGTTGTAGCATGGGAGTATTGTTGAAAACCCGGCCACAGCTGCCCTAGGAGGTGAAATCTTTGGAAAGAACATAATTCAAAGTGTGAAAGTTCCTTATGACCGTAAGTGCTTTGCGGTCCCCAAATTGCAGATCTGCAAACCACGGATCCTGGCCCGAGTGCATGCTGCCATGTTTTTTTTTTATCCTGAAGAAACGTCCTTTCCTTGTCCACAAAACGGACAAAAATAGGACATGTTCTATTCCTTTGCAGGTCCATGGAGTGGACTTATGGATGCGGACAGCACACCCATCTTTAGCAGCCCCATTGAGACGAATGGCTCCCATTCCGATCAACAATAAGTGCGGATTCGATGCTAACCAAAACTACAGTCATGTGCATGAGCCCTTAAGTTGTAAAATCTGCAGACTAAGCCACTCAAAAGTGAAAATCCATTTGCCAATCTGGGGCCTAGGCAAACAGGATTTAACTCCTATAGGAACTTTACTGGCTACCAACAGATGAAAAGAATTTTTTTAAAAACTCTTAAGTTTTCTGATAGGATGATGGATTCGTTTGGGTAGAAACACTAAGGCCCCTTTCACACGGGCGACTTTTCCGTGCGGGTGCGATCCGTGCGGCGAACGTATGGCACCCGCACTAAATCCTGACCCATTCATTTCTATGGGGCTGTGCACATGAGCGATGTTTTTAACGCATCACTTGTACGTTCAGTGCAAATCGCAGCATGCTCTATAATGTCCGATTTTGACGTGACGCAGGCCCCATAGAAGTGAATGGGGTGTGTGAAAATCGGATGGCATCCGCAAGCAAGTACGGATGCCATGCGATTTGCACGCACGGTTGCTAGGAGACCATCGGGATGGAGACCCGATCATTATTATTTTCCCTTATAACATGGTTATAAGGGAAAATAATAGCATTCTGAATACAGAATGCATAGTAAACCAGCGCTAGAGGGGTTAAAATAAAATAAAAAATAATTTAACTCACCTTAGTCCACTTGTTCGCGAAGCTGGCATCTCCTTGTGTCTCCGCTGCTGATGAACAGGACCTGGGATGAGCTGCTCCATTAAATAGAGCTTAAGGACCTTCGATGACGTCACTCCGGTCATCACATGATCTTTTACCATGGTGAATCACCATGGTAAAAGATCATGTGACGTACCATGTGATGACCGGAGTGACGTCATCGAAGGTCCTTAACCGGTATTTAATGGAGCAGCTCATCCCAGGTCCTGTTCATCAGCAGCGGAGACACAAGGAGATGCCAGCTTCGCGAGCAAGTGGACTAAGGTGAGTTAAATTATTTTTTATTTTATTTTAACCCCTCTAGCGCTGGTTTACTATGCATTCTGTATTCAGAATGCTATTATTTTCCCTTATAACCATGTTATAAGGGAAAATAATACAATTTTCAGAACATCAATCCCAAGCCCGAACTTCTATGAAGAAGTTCGGGTTTGGGTACCAAACATGCGCGATTTTTCTCACGCGAGTGCAACGCATGACAATGTTTTGCACTTGCGCAGAAAAAATCGCGCATTTTCCCGCAACGCACCCGGCTCTTAGCCGGGCCAAAAAAATGACGCCCGTGTGAAAGAGGCCTAAGGCCCCTTTCACACGGGCGAGTTTTCCGTGCGGGTGCGATGCGTGCGGTGAACGCATTGCACCCGCACTGAATCCTGACCCATTCATTTCTATGAGACTGTGCACACGAGCGGTGATTTTCACGCATCACTTGTGCGTTGCGTGAAAATCGCAGCATGCTCCTCTTTGTGCGTTTTTCACGTAACGCAGGCCCTATAGAAATGAATGGGGTTGCGTGAAAATCGCATGCATCCGCAAGCAAGTGCGGATGCGGTGCGATTTTCACGCATGGGTTCTAGGTGACAGTCTATTCACTGTATTATTTTCCCTTATAACATGGTTATAAGGGAAAATAATAGCATTCTGAATACAGAATGCTTTGTATAATAGTGCTGGAGGGGTTAAAAATAATAAAAAAGTTAACTCACCTTCTCCTCTTGTTAGCGCAGATGCCGGTCTGTTCTTTATCTGTGGGCTAAAGGACCTTTGATGACGTCAGATCACATGCTCCATCACCATGGTGATGGACCATGTGATTGGAGCATGTGATCTGACGTCACCTCAGGTCATTCAGTCCACAGCTAAAGAACAGAGTGGCATCTGCGCGAACAAGAGGAGAAGGTGAGTTAACTTTATTATTTTTAACCCTTCCAGCACTATTATACAAAGCATTCTGTAGTCAGAATGCTATTATTTTCCCTTATAACCATGTTATAAGGGAAAATAATACAATCTTCAGAACATCAATCCCAAGCCCGAACTTCTGTGAAGAAGTTCGGGTCTGGGTACCAAACATGCGCGATTTTTCTCACGCAAGTGCAAAACGCATGACAATGTTTTGCACTCGCGCAGAAAAATCGCGCATTTTCCCGCAACGCACCCGCCTCTTATCCGGGCAAAAAACATGACGCCCGTGTGAAAGAGGCCTAAGAATGTTTGCCCTAACATGCCACCCTAGTGTAGATCTATGTCATGAGGTGATCATCCAGTTCTGTGAATACAGCAGATGTGGTCCGTCAGATTACATTCGCTATACAACGCTCATTAACAGATGCTAGCACCTTGTCATCTGATCCATGAAAAACAAAACCCAAAAGGTTGCACAATAAGCATTTCAACATATTCGTATGTCTTTGATAACCATCTGCAGATGGTTATGTGAAAAGTTAACTAGCATGGAAACCCATTCCACATTTTAGTTATAGCTTGAGATTTGTAGGACCCCACATCATACGTTTCAACCATGTAATGTTAGCTGCCTCTGTCCCTGTCATTATACCTATAAAGCATGTGTGGCCAACCAAATCCATATGAGCTAGTTACAGGGCAAGATTTCACCCACCCTTTATAGTCACATTATACACGCCCTGAGGCCTCATGCACATGAACGTATTTTCTTTCCTTGTCAGTTCAATTTTTTTTTCTTTGCAGATCGTATGCGGGACCATTCATTTCAATGGAAAAAGGGGGTCAGTCAGCACATCCCAAATCGCAGGAGCACGTTGCTATGGCTGAGAACAAGACTGTTAAACTAGACATACAATGCATCAGCTCACTGCAAACCAAATAAAGTACAAAATTGCGTCACAGTTGCAAATGCTATACTAATAAGTTAGAGATGCTTGGCAAATCATTTTGTACAAAATTATTTGAGCCCGTCTGCCGCACGTCAAGGCGATCTCTAGTTAGACGGGTTCGTAACACTAAATTCTATCTGTTATGTGCGATGACGCTACCATATAATTCAGCAAGTGTAGGTTCCACATGCATGCTGGGCCCGCTTTAATTTCTGTCATTTTTTGGTGCCAAAATGGCCTCCATTATATCCTAGGAAAGCAGGTACCAACATGCATGCCAGGCCCACTCCACACCACTACCGGCACCAAATGGCCACCAAGGACTGCAATGAGAGCCCACAAACTATCTCTCTCCTGATGCCAGATGGCTTCAGTGAGTGAGGGGGAGCAGGCCAGACTATATACTCACTAGTTAAAATCAGCCGTATGTCCGTTTTTCTGTTCTGCAAAAAAATAGAACATGTCCTATTATTGTCTGCATTACGGACAAGAATAGTACTGCAAAATACAGAATGCACATGGACGTCATCTGTATTTTTTGAAAACCGCAAAATACATACGGTCGTGTGTATGAGACCTAAGTGATGCCAGCTTTTACTCACGGACCCCATTTACAACCATGTACTTTTTATAGATACTACAAAAAGAAACATAGTGGGTGTGGAGAGGTGCTGTATACATAGTAATTACACAAAAAAGAACTCTCCGACAACCGAGCTAACCACTTCAATATACTTTATTAGAGAAGTCTGAAATGCTACTGAGTCAGGATCCTCACCACTTGGCCAGAAATGAGAGTGTCTACAAAGAGCATCTCACTTAGGCCTCGCACGACCGCTGTGTGTTTTGCAGTCCGCAAATCGCGGATCCGCAAAACAGGGATGACGTCCATGTGCGTTCCGCAATTTGCGGAACGGCACGGACAGCCTTTAATATAACTGCCTATTCTATTCCGCAAAGCGCAGACAAGAATAGGACAGGTTATATTTTTTGGGGGGTCACGGAACGGAGCAACGGATGCGGACAGCATATTCATTGAATACAGAGTGCAAAAAACTGACACATGAACCAAAAATGGACCCTTTATTGATGAAAAATGGAGAGATTTTTTTCACGGACGTCAAACAGAAACGGAAATGTGAACGTGGCCCAACAAGTAGGGATTGTCCAATGTGGAGAACACCTTTAGGTCTCAAGCCCATGACCGTATTTAGTTTTGTGTCCGATCTGCATTTAAAACAGCAGGCATCCGGCAGCTATGGCGTTTGCTGCGCTCGCGAGCTGGAGTCATTTTTAAAGACCTTCCCTGTGCCGTACATGTACGACACTGGGCGTAAAGGGGTTAAATGTGCTGTGTGTTTTATTTGCTTTTCAGGCAGATCGAGCAAAACATGAATGATACAAAATAAAATCCTTGCCGTCTGGCCACTATACACAGGTCTACAAACTAGCGAGAGCTAAGCCTACTGCACAGCGCCCCAAACAAGACGGCAGTTGTGTTACTCACAGCAGTTTGTCCCCGGAGAAGAGAACCACCAGCATTTGAACACTCTGGGGCACATTTAGTGTGTCTGTTTGCCTTTTTTTTTTTGACAAAAAAAAAAGGCGAATTGGCAAAGTCGGTTTTCAATTTGCGTCTCGTTTATTATCCCTTGCTAGGGCTACACGATGACATGTGTCGCGCGACAATTAAACTGCAACATTTGTTGCTCGACATTTTGACGCACCAATGTCGCGCAACCACTAGAGGTCAGACTTAAGCCAAAAAAGAAAAACAGATTTAGGCCTCATGCACACGACCGTTGTGTGCATCCGTGGCCGTTGTGCCGTTTTCCGTTTTTTTTCACGGACCCATTGACTTTCAATGGGTCCGTGGAAAAATCGGAAAATGCACCGTTTGGCAGCCGCATCCGTGAGCCGTGTTTCCTGGCCGTGAAAAAAATATGACCTGTCCTATTTTTTTCACGGCCAACGGTTCACGGGCCCATTCAAGTCAATGGGTCCGTGAAAGAACACGGATGCACACAAGATTGGCATCCGTGTCCGTGATCCGTGGCCGTAGGTTGCTTTCATACAGACGGATCCGAAGATCCGTCTGCATAAAAGCTTTTTCTGATCTAAGTTTTCACTTCGTGAAAACTCATTTCCGACAGTATATTCTAACACAGAAGCGTTCCCATGGTGATGGGGACGCTTCTAGTTAGAATACACTGCAAACTTTGTACAAGACTGCCCCCTGCTGCCTGGCAGCACTCGATCTCTTACAGGGGGATATGATAGTACAATTAACCCCATCATATCCCCCTGTAAGAGATCAGGGCTGCCAGGCAGCAGGGGGCAGACCCCCCCCCCCCTCCCCAGTTTGAATATCATTGTGCGGCCCCCCCCCCCCCTGTTGTTAACTCGTTGGTGGCCAGTGTGCGCACCCCCCTCCCTCCCTCCCTCTATTGTTTTAATACATTGGGGCCAGTGTGCGCGCGCCCACCCAACCCCCCCTCCCTCCCTCTATTGTTTTAATACATTGGGGCCAGTGTGCGCACCCCCCCCCAACCCCCCCCCCCCCCTCCCTCCCTCTATTGTAATCATCATCGGTGGCAGCGGAGTAGAAGATTTTCATACTTACCTGGCTGCTGGCTGCTGCGATGTCTGCGTCCGGCCGGGAGCTCCTCCTACTGGTAAGTGACAGCAATGCGCCGCACAGACCTGTCACTTACCAGTAGGAGGAGCTCCCGGCCGGACACAGAGATCGCAGCAGCCAGCAGCCAGGTAAGTATGAAAATCTTCTACTCCGCTGCCACCGATGATGATTACAATAGAGGGAGGGAGGGGGGGGGGGGGGGTTGGGGTTGGGGGGGGTGCGCACACTGGCCCCAATGTATTAAAACAATAGAGGGAGGGAGGGGGGGTTGGGGGGGCCCGCGCACACTGGCCCCAATGTATTAAAACAATAGAGGGAGGGAGGGGGGGTTGGGGGGGCGCGCGCACACTGGCCCCAATGTATTAAAACAATAGAGGGAGGGAGGGAGGGGGGTGCGCACACTGGCCACCAACGAGTTAACAACAGGGGAGGGGGGGCCCACTGGCCACCAATGAGTTAAAAACAGGGGGGGGGGGGGTCTGCCCCCTGCTGCCTGGCAGCACCTGCCAGGCAGCAGGGGGCAGTCATGTACACAGTTTTTTTGTATATTCTAACCTGAAGCGTCTCCATCACCATGGGAACGCCTCTGTGTTAGAATATACTGTCGGAAATGAGTTTCACGATGTAGCTCATATCCGACAGTATATTCTAACATAGAGGCGTTCCCATGGTGATGGGGACGCTACAAGTTAAAATATACCATCGGATTGGAGAAAACTCCAATCCGATGGTATAACAGAACTCCAGACTTTACATTGAAAGTCAATGGGGACGGATCCGTTTGAAATGGCACCATATTGTGTCAACATCAAACGGATCCGTCCCCATTGACTTGCATTGTAATTCAGGACGGATCCGTTTGGCTCCGCACGGCCAGGCGGACACCAAAATGACTTTTTTTTCATGTCCGTGGATCCTCCAAAAATCAAGGAAGACCCACGGACGGAAAAACGGTCACGGATCACGGACCAACGGAACCCCGTTTTGCGGACCGTGAAAAAAAACGTCCGTGTGCATGAGGCCTTAGGCTAGGGGTGCACGACAAAATTTGTTGCGCGACAATTTTTATAATGATAGTCTACGTGACAGTCACAGAAAAATCCATTTCGAATGGATTTTTTGCAACTGTCGCGGCGCAGTATATCACCATAGACTATCATTATAAAAATTGTCGCGCAAGATAAATGTTGTCGTGTAGCCCTAGCCTAAATCTGTTTTTCTTTTTTTTTGCTTAAGTCTGACCTCTAGTGGTCGTTTTCTTGAAAGACAGATTCAAATTCACTAAAACTGGTCTACATAGTATGCGCATGAAAATGTGGCGCAAGTCAGCCGAATTTTTGCACATGTCTCCATGAAAGTAGGCAAATTGTAGAGCAACTTACCACTCAAAACAGAGACAGAAAAGTATGCCAGCCTTGGGGTGGTGTAGAAATTAGACTTTTTACAACAAAATCTGGTGCAAAATCAGGCGCACCTACATAAATAGGATGGAAGTTAGGCGCAAGAGTAAGAATACTTCTGAATTTGTCTTAAAACTCAAAATAGCCACAACAGGCGCAAATGCCTCCAAAACAGGCGCAAAACAGTTGGTAAATGAGACTTAAAAATTAAGACAGTCGTAAACTTTACTCACGAAAACAGGAGGCGACACTTTAGTAAATGGGCGCCTCTGAGCTTCTGAAAGCATATCTCCACTCTGCTGCTGAATAGCTGGGGTGGTTAAATGGAGTAGGGACACCCCCCCAGCTTTCCTACTCCATGGCTGCTCTTACTATGTATAATGGCTCATGCACACGACCATGATCATCCTGGAAAACATGATCTGTGTGTTGGCCGCATCTCCTGGGCCGACCTCAGCTGCCTTGGCCCGTGCTGGCTGTAATTTATGACTGTCAGTTTGTATCGGATCGCAAGGTTATTGCGGTGTACTGACACAATGGTGTGAGCACACTGCAATAGCCCTGCGATCACATAGAGACTGGTTGTATCATGCATTAGGCCGGGTTCACATAACTGTTTTGTCTTCTGATCCATCAGAAAAACTGAAAAAACAAAAACAAAAAAAATATCCTTTATTTTGAGCATCCGTTGCAAGTCCTGCATTCATTATCGGATTTCTGACGGAACTGACAAAAACTGATGCAAAATTAGCATAACGGATGCTCAAAATAAGGGCTCATGCAAACGTGTGCCAGCCCGGCCCGTGATGCAAGCTTAATGCACGGGCCGCGCCGTATGTGGACGCAGGGCCCATTCACTTCAGACCAGGTTGCCATAACAACTCTTTCTTCACTGTTATATATCACTATTAAGGGGGCGGGCCGTTGTCGAGGTCACCGTTAAGGGGGTAGGGTGCTGTGGAGGTCACTATTAAGGGGGCGGGCCGTTGTCGAGGTCACCGTTAAGGGGGCAGGGTGCTGTGGAGGTCACCGTTAAGGGGGCAGGGTGCTGTGGAGGTCACTGTAAAAGGGGACAGTTAAAAATGAAATAAAACAGTGTTTAACTGCCAGTGTATAACTGAGTATAGAGTGCTACTAATTATTTTGTCAATTGACCTCCTGGTCACCCAAACACACATATAGACCAACACTTCATACTCCGGGCACTTTTTCCAGTGATAACTATAGAACAGTTTACAACAGGGATCCGCAACCTCCGGCACTCCAGCTGTTCTAAAACGACAACTCCCAGAATCCTCCTTTCACTTCTATGGGAGTTTCAAGAACAGCAGAGTAAGTTCACGATGGGAGTGGTAGTTTCACAGCATCTGGAGAGCCAAAGGTTGCCGATCCCTGGTCTACAGCATTAAAGGGGTTGTGTCACTTCAGCAAATTTCATTTATCATGTAGATAAAGTTACCAGTGATGGCCAACAGGCAGTTCCGAGAACAGCCACCGGGGGCCTTCATCGGGCTGTTCTCGGAACTGCCTGCACCCAGAGACCGCATTTAATTTCAGACCGACTCGCGCACAGGCACAGGTAAGGACTTACCTGTGCATTGCCGGACTTGTCAGTTAAGATGGCAGCTCGCATGTGTTCGCGGGCGAACACGGCGAACTGGCCATCACTGAAAGTTACTACAAGGCACTTATTAATGTATTGTGATTGCCCATATTGCTTCCTTTGCTGGCTGGATTCATTTTTCAATCACATTATACACTGCTCGTTTCCAGGGGCAATCCAGCAGCAGTGGTCGTGCTTGCACACTATAGGAAAAAGCAGCGGCCTCTCTGTGGTAGTGTGCATAGGCTGCACTGCTGCAGGGTGGTCGTAACCCCTAGATACAAGCTGTGTATAATGCGATGGAAAAATGAATCAATTAATTATATCAGCCCAGAATCGGCCAAAGTAGGTTAATGACAGAGGAATTTATAATCTGGATGAAGTACTAAATATTATGAAAGCTTATGATTACATATCAGTACAGCAACCCTCTACCCATTCAGCAAGCAGCCAAAGCCAGCACAGAAGTGAGGGCTCATGCACACGACCGTATTTATTTTGCAGTCTGCAAAAAACGGATCCACAAAAATATGGATGATGTCTGTGTGCATTCCGTATTTTGCGGAACGGAACAGCTGGCCTCTAATAGTACTATCCTTCTCAGTAATGCGGACAATAGCACATGTTCTATTTTTTTGTGGAACGGAAATACGGACATACGGAAACGGAATCCACATGCAGTGACTTCCAGGGGGTTTTTGTGGACCCATTGAAATGGAAAGAAAATACGTTCATGTGCATGAGCCCCAAGTGTAATGTTTGCTTGAGGACTAAGGCCTAGTTCACATTTCAGTGATTTGATCAGTGAGTTCCATCATAAAGGCCTCTTTCATACTACCGTTTTTTGTTTCCGTTTTGCGGGCAGTTTTTTGCGTTCCGTATACGGAACCATTCATTTCAATGGTTCCGCAAAAAAAACTGA
This sequence comes from Bufo gargarizans, assembly GCF_014858855.1. Taxonomy (NCBI): domain Eukaryota; kingdom Metazoa; phylum Chordata; class Amphibia; order Anura; family Bufonidae; genus Bufo; species Bufo gargarizans. The sequence goes on along the minus strand of NC_058085.1, from coordinate 75,066,219 downwards.
ATGTACTCCGTATGCATTCTGTTTCCGTTCCGTTGAAAGATAGAACATGTCCTATTATTGCCCGCAAATCACGTTCCGTGGCTCCATTCAAGTCAAAGGGTCCGCAAAAAGAAACGGAACACATACGGAAATGCATCAGTTTTTTCTGAACTAGAAATTGAAAATGTTATGCCCAGCCCAATTTTTTCTATGTAATTACTGTATACTGTATATGCCATACGGAAAAACGGAACAACGGAAATGGAAACAAAAAAACGGAACAACGGATCCGTGAAAAACAGACCGCAAAACACTGAAATAGCCATACTGTAGTGTGAAAGAGACCTTATTGTGAGCCAAAACCAGATGTGCGTCAAAAACACAGAACGGGAGCAAATCTTTCCCTAGTACCTGATCTCTGTGTAGCCTCCACTTCTGGTATTGGCTCACAATCAGGGTGCATTCACACGAACGTGGTTTGGTTCCGCATCAGAGTTGCATTTTTTTGCGGCTTGGATGAGGACCCATTCACTTCAATAGGGCCGCATCCGTTGCCCTGTTCCGTGGCTCTGCAAAAAAGATAGAACATGTCCTATTCTTGTCCGTTTTGTGGACAAGAATAGGCATTTCTATAATGGGCTGCCCATTCTGTTTTGCAAATTGCGGAAGGCACACGGGCGGCATCTGTGTTTTGCGGATCCGCAATTTGCAGACCGCAAAACTTGGCACGTTCGTGTGTATGAGCCCTCACTGATGGAAATCACTGCCCAAATGCCTTAGGCTACATGCACACAAACACATTTTGTTTCCGTGTCTATTCAGTTTTTTTGCAGGTTGGATGAAGACCCATTCATTGAGATCCGCAAAAAAACAAAACGTTTGCAATACGGATGCCAAAAGGACTCCATCCGTATTTTTTTGCGGATCTCTGTTTTGGGGACCGCAAAACACATATACGGTCGTGTGAATGTAGCCTAAGGGTGCGTGCACACGACCGTAGGCATTTTGCAGTCCGCAAAAAATACATATAACATCCGTGTGACGTAAGTGTTGCACCCGTTTTTTTGCTGAACCATTGTAACAATGCCTATTCTTGTCTGCAAAACGGCCAGGTATCTTTTTTGCAGGGCTGCGTAACGGACATATGGATGCAGAGAGCACATGGTGTGTTGTCTGCATTTTTTGTGACCCCGTTGAAATGAATGGGTCCGCATCCAATCCACCAAAAATGTGGATCAGATGCCGAGAGATTTTAATAAATAGGCAAAAGACTGGCAGCTGAATCAAAAAACGTCAGTCTAATTTTACGCCTAAATACAGGCGAGCTTGATAAATGTGCTCCATGGAGTAGCAACCTCCGCCGGGGGGAAATGGGTGGAGTGGCCCCTTCTAGCAATGGTTCCCAGGGGTCTGTTAACCCTATTTACAGCTTTCAAAAAGGAAATATATACCAAATATAAAGGAATATACCAAATATAAAGACACTTTTTTTCCCCTTATGCAGTGGGCACTGGGTAAACTGCACATCCCAGAGAACTAGTGCAGCTCGAGAGAAGTCTCGGAGATGGGAATGAGAGGTTCGGAGTATGGAGGATGATAGTTGCTAATTATTGCTATTATTCTCTTTGTAGAACTATGCTAATTGCGACACCATGGCAGTTTTTCATGTCCACTTCCCGATGCTGGCCCTGCCAAAGTATCTGTTGGGTTCACTTCAGGACATTGACTTGACCAATTTGAAATTTACATTTTGTTCTTCCTCACCCATTTAGATGTAGACTTGCTTTTGTGTTTTGGTTCGTTGACTGGCTGGAAGGAGCAATTACGCTTCAGTCCATGGATAGATAAAACATTATCCATAGGAATTTCTGGAGTGCTACCTAGGGATGAGGCTACCTAGCCGGGACTGACAACTGCTGTATGTACTTGATACAGTAAGGCCTCATGCACACAACCATTGTTTGTTTTGCGGTCTGCAAATTGCGGATCCGCAAAGCACAGATTGAGTCCGTGTGTGTGTTCCGCACGGCACGGATGGCCATTGATAACTGTTTATTCTTGTCCGCAAAACGGACAAGAATAGGACAGGTTATATATATATATTTTTTTGCAGACGACGGAACGGAGCAACGGATGCGGACAGCACACGGAGTGCTAGTAAGAAGCAGGGCGGCACTACCTTCTTTAAATTCGCGGTGCACGTGTCCGTGGAATGGCGTCCAGACAAACGTTTCAAAGGAAAAGACCGGCACTTCGCTGGTGTAGATCACAATGTAGATTTATTCAATCACATATTCAAATGGCATAGAAACGCGTTTCAGCACAGGTGTGCTTTCATCAGACTGCAATAAAACATCTTACACTCCAGCTATTTATACATAAATGAAACACAAAGTAACTGACATCAAAGGAGCTCCGCCTCCCTCATTAAATAAAAATTCGCATATCAAATAATCGCAATAGAAAATTCGCAATAGAAAATTCGCAATAGAAAATTCGCAAAAAACATATCCACTCTATACTGGCGAAGATTTTCGGTCACATAATCCATTCTTGCAGTGATTAATCACGACGTCCGATCCCTTATGGAATTTACCACGTATTTAAATTCCATCTGGGATGAACTTAAATTCACTGTACACCATAGTTCTGATAAAATTTCCTTTTTGGATACCTGGGTGACTAGGGACAAAGAAGGTAAAATACAGACGGATTTATTAGTGAAACCAACGGATAGGAACAGTTTGCTGTCCTTTTCAAGTAGTCACCCAGCAACCATCAAGGAATCTATCCCATATTCCCAATACCAGAGGGTTAGACGGATCGTTAGCGATAGGGATATGTGTCACACAAGATTAGACGATATGACCAATAAATTTAGAGAGCGAGGCTACCCCCCTGATCTATTGAAAATACAGCGTAATAAAGCTGAGACTACACCACCAGATAGAACTAAGAAAGAAACAAGGATCCCCTTAGTGATTAAATACCATCCCTGGTCCCAGCGCCTTAGGACTATTGTTAATCAACATTGGCACATATTATCCAAGTCCTATCCACGGATAGGAGAGTTCCAGAGGCCACCATGATATGCTATAAACGGGCAGAAAATATTAGGGATAAAATAGTCCGGGCGGATGTGGGAAGTAATAAAATAGAAAGAGGACAGAGTACTTTATCTACACCTAGACGGGGCACTTTTCCTTGTTTAAACTGTGTCAATTGTTCCAGCGTTATAAAGGGTTCATGTTTCTCCCACCCTCACTCAGGTGAAAATATTCCAATAAGGGGCACGTTCACTTGTGATAGTAGATTTGTGGTTTACATTCTTAAATGTCCATGTGGATTACTATATGTGGGGGAAACCTCAATGAGAATGAAGGACAGACTAAGAAAACACAAATCTACTATCCGTAAACAGAATTTATTACTCCCAATACCCCTTCATTTTCATGATAAAAAACACAACATCTCGCAGTTGAGGTATCAGATTATTGAAGGTGTATCATTACCCCGTCGAGGGGGTGACAGAAATAAATTGTTATTGAAAAGAGAGGCTTACTGGATCCATCGTCTTCAGACAATGGAGCCCAGGGGCCTCAATCGTGAGTACAATGTGTCCTGCTTCCTATAAGGCATTCGGCCTTATGCAATCTGATAAATATATTTCTTTTTTTCTTCAGCGTGATTAATCACTGCAAGAATGGACTATGTGACTGAATTTTCCAATGCGAATTTTTCATTGCGATTATTTGATATGCAAATTTTTATTTAATGAGGGAGGCGGAGCTCCTTTGATGATGTCAGTTCCTTTGTGTTTCATTTATGTATAAATAGCTGGAGTGTAAGATGTTTTATTGCAGTCTGATGAAAGCACACCTGTGCTGAAACGCGTCACTATGCCATTTGAATATGTGATTGAATAAATCTACATTGTGATCTACACCAGCGAAGTGCCGGTCTTTTCCTTTGAAGCACACGGAGTGCTGTCCACATCTTTTGCGGCCACATTAAAGTGAATGGGTCCGCATCAAAGTCGCAAAAACTGCGGCTCGGATGCGGACCAAAACAACGGTCGTATGCATGAGGCCTAATTGTGTTGTTCATGGGATAAAACTATCACAAGGTGGTTTCTTCCCAGTTGGAGCTATCCCTTTGAGGGTCGAGTTGTTCTGGAAAGATGGCAGGAAATGAATTTATAAAAGTAGGGCACCCCCTTGCAGTGGTGAGGATACTTAAAGAGGTTGGACACCTTTTGGGGAGTTTTTGGCAAGACCTGCAAAAGAGAAGCATTCTTACTTACTCCCTGCCGCTGCGTCCCAGCTCTTTCGCTCCCTGGCTCACTTGGTTCCTCCACTATAAACATCCACTTTGACACCGCTGCAGCCAATAACTGGCTGCAGCTGTGACCCGACCCGCTTTCATCATGTTAATTGGTCACATTACGTAAGGGGGTCAGGTCACCACTGCAGCCAGTCATTGGCTGCAGCTGCGTCAAAGCGGATGTTTACAGCAGGGACCTGATCGAGGCAGGTTGAGGCTGGGGAGCGAAGGAGCCAGCAGCAGGGAGGAGGAAAGTATGCTTTTCTCTTGCATATCTAGCCAGAAGGGACGATTGCAACCCCCCCCCCCCCCCCCAAAAAAAAAAGTAGCCAACCCTATTTTAGATAGGCATACACATAAGATAACTGTTGGCAACAGGCTTGTTCATATGACAACTATCCTCATCCTCCCATACATATGCATATGTTGTGAATGAGGAGAGGGGAGAAAGCTGCTGCCAGACACCCAGCAGAGGCTTATGTACCAAGAACAGAAGGATCGGGCAATTGAAATCCAACTTGCCTGATCCTTATCTGTCCCAACATCGGGGAAGAGTCAGAAGGCCCTATACAAATTAGATGGTTGGCCAAACCAACTATTTTACAGAGTTCTGAGACTTTTTCAAATAATGCACATTTTCTTAATGCAAAATGTTGCTTCGATATCCATGACCGCTAAGGTAATGTTAGGCCATGGTAAGAAATGACTTTTCCGTATCAAGTGCTTATAAAATTGCTCTTGGAGCAAGAAGATAACTAAAACGGAAATGTTACAAACACTCAGCCTTGAAAAAGAGCTTACTGCAGAAAATGTAAGGGTTATTAATATTTTTGCACGATGCACGTTTTCATTGTTCAGTCGGAAATGCCCTGCAAAAGATCCTTTGTTGTTGACAAGTAATGATATGATCTCATAAGGAACAAGATGTTTCTTTTTTCTGGAGTCACAACACTAGAAGACTCAGTCAGAATCTGGCTTAAGGCCCGCGTCTTGGGCTAAAGGACACTTTCTCTGATGAGCCGCCAGCGTGGTAGGACAGTGCAACAAAGGCCTGTAATGAGTAGATTTTGGGGAGTTTTTTTTTCTTCCTTTTTTACTAACTTTTAATACGGTATATAAAATAAATGCAATATAAAAAAAGAACATTGTATGTCTTGAACTCAATTGTCTCATGGAATATGGTTAAAGGGGTTGTCCAGCTTTTACTAAGTGATGGCCCATCCTCAGGATCTGACACCCTGCATCCCCACCAATTAGCTGGTCTGGTGTAGCTCCGTCCCCAGAAATTGGCGCTGAATCTAAACAGCATTGTCAGCCCTTTTGTGGACTTCAATGGGAGCAACGCTATAATGACAACCAACTTCCGTTGACAGAGCTACACGGCGGTGGTGCAGGGTGATCAGCTAGTGATGGCCGAACATGAGCATAGGCCATCTCTTACTAAAGCCTGGACAACCCCTTTAAAAATAATATCAGTACAACATGATGCTAGAGCACAGAGATTATACAGGTGTTAAAGAGTAGCTGTCAGCAGGCTCAACCCTATCAGACCATTAAAACAAAATAAAATGTTACTTGTTTTGTGAAAATCGGTTGCAGCATTCCTGAGCAAAAAACATCAACCACTGGAAAATTGAGCGTCTAGGTCCCACCCCTCAATGCACCGAAGCCCTCATTTCTATAAAGATTTCTTTCAGGAAGCTGGCAATCGATTTTTGCTAAACTGGTATAATTTTAATTGGCAGGATCAACACCCTACCAGGTAGTATGGCTGCTTTAATTGGTTGATTCTGCAGACAGGTGCTCTATAAGTACAACTTGCACATTAAATTTGTGTTTTTGACAATAAAAAGTCCCAGAAGGTTGTTACCGTTGAAAAATTACTACATTTTCAATACGTAGAGCTTTCAGTTTCTCCTGTGTATGCAGTGGCGCCCACCAGCGACATCACCAAGTGAGGGTGGTTAGTCGCTGCTCCAAGACGTGAAACCACTAGGGATGAAATGTCACTGCAGCTGGCACGGGTGCCTTGGCATTACACTGTTATAGGAGATAGGCATGCACATAGCCAGGTCCATAAATATTGGGACATCAACACAAGTCTAACATTTTTGGCTCTATACACCACCACAATGGATTTGAAATGAAACGTACAAGATGTGCTTTAACTGCAGACTGTCAGCTTTAATTTGAAGGTATTTACATCCAAATCAGGTGAACGATGTAGGAATTACAACAGTTTGCATATGTGCCTCCCACTTGTTAAGGGACCAAAAGTAATGGGACAAGTGGCTTCTCAGCTGTTCCAGGTGTGTGTTATTCTCTCATTATCCCAATTGCAATGAGCAGATAAAAGGTCCAGAGTTCACTTCAAGTGTTCTATCTGCATTTGGAATCTGTTAATGTCAACTCTCAAGATGAGATCCAAAGAGCTGTCACTATCAGTGAAGCAAGCCACCATTAGGCTGAAAAAACACAATAAACCCATCAGAGAGATAACAAAAACATTAGGCGTGGCCAAAACAACTGTTTGGAACATTCTTAAAAAGAAGGAACGCACCGATGAGCTCAGCAACACCAAAAAACCTGGTAGACCACGGAAAACAACTGTGATGGATGACCAAAGAATTCCTTCCCTGGTGAAGAAAATACCCTTCACAACAGTTGGCCAGATCAAGAACACTCTCCAGGAGGTAGGTGTATGTGTGTCAAAGTCAACAATCAAGAGATGACTTCACCAGAGTGAATACAGAGGGTTCACCACAAGATGTAAACCATTGGTGAGCCTCAAAAACAGGAAGGCCAGATTAGAGTTTGCCTAACAACATCTAAAAAAGCCTTCATAGTTCTGGAACAACATCCTATGGACAGATGAGACCAAGATCAACTTGTACCAGCGTGATGGGAAGAGAAGAGTATGGAGAAGGAAAGGAACTGCTCATGATCCTAAGCATACCACCTCATTAATGAACCATGGTGGTGGTAGTGTCATGGCGTGGGCATGCATGGCTGCCAATGGAACTGGTTCTCTTGTATTAATTTATGACGTGACTGCTGACAAAAGAAGCAGGATAAAAGAAGCAGGACAACATTATCTGCTCATATTCAGCCAAATGCTTCAGAACTCATTGGATGGCGCTTCACAGTGCAGATGGACAATGACCCAAAGCATACTGCGAAAGCAACCAAAGAGTTTTTTTAAGGGAAAGAAGTGGAATGTTATGTAATGGCCAAGTCAATCACCTGACCTGAATCCAATTGAGCATGCGTGATAAAAATCGGCATGTTTGATACCCAGACCCGAACTTCTTCACAGAAGTTCGATATCGGTGTGTAGATTTTATTATTTTCCCTTATGGCATGGTTATAACTAAGGGAAAATAACATTCTTAATACAGAATGGTTCTTAAAATGTCCATTGAGTGGTTAAAAATAATAAACAAATTTAACTCACCCCATCCACTTGATCGCATAGCGGATCTCCTCTTTCTACTTTTTTCAGGACCTGGCTAAAAGGACCTTTGATGATGTCACTGCGCTCATCACATGGTCCAGAAGACATGGCAGGCTGAGCATTCAAGTGGACTAAGGTGAGTTTATTAATTGTTTTAAATTATTTTAACCCCTCCAGCCCTATTGTACTATGCATTCTGTATTAAGAATGCTATTATTTCCCCTTATAACCATGTTATAAGGGAAAATAATAAAGATTGGGTCCCCATTCCGATAGTCTCCTAGCAACTATGCGTGAAAATCGCACCGCACTTGCTTGCGATTTTCACTCAGCCCCATTCACTTCTATGGAGCCTGCGTTGCGTGAAAAACGCATAATATAGAGCTTGCTGTGATTTTCACTCAACGCACCAGTGATGCGTAAAATTCACCGCTCATGTGCACAGCCCCAATGCGTTCACCTCACGCATTGCACCCGCGGGGACTTCTCGCCCGTGTGAAAGGGGCCTGGTGCGTTGCGTAAAAAAAAACAGCACAGCAAGCTCTATATTGTGTATTATGTATATTGTTTTTCATGCAACGCAGGCCCCATAGAAGTGAATGGGGCTGCGTGAAAATTGCAAGCATCCGCAAGCAAGTGCGGATGCGGTGCGATTTTCACGCACGGTTGCTAGGAGACGATCGGGATTGGGACCCGATCTTTATTATTTTCTCTTATAACATGGTTATAAGGGAAAATAATAGCATTCTTAATACAGAATGCTTAGTAAAATAGTGATGGAAGGGTTAAAAAATAAACAATTAATAAACTTACCTTAATCCACTTGAATGCTCAGCCTGGCATGTCTTTCTTTTTTGATGAAAAGGACCTGTGTTGACTTCACTGCGCTCATCACCATGTGACGGACCATGTGATGAGCGCAGTGACGTCAAAGGTCCTTTAGCCATGTCTTGAAGAAAGTAGAAAGAGGAGATCTGCTACGCGATCAAGTGGATGGGGTGAGTTAAATGTGTTTATTATTTTTAACCCCTCAATGGACATTTTACTAAGCATTCTGTATTAAGAATGCTATTATATTCCATTATAACCATGTTATTTGAGGAGGTCGCAGGGCTCCTGTGAGCACCTTGGCCTTCTCGCAGCTTACCAAGCACAGCGCTGGTATTGCAGCCCCACCAATCAGATATTGATGACTTAAAGGGCTTCTGTCACCCCACTAAACTGTTTTTTTTTTTTTGTGTACTTTTAATCCCTATACTGCGATTTATCCATACATAATGTGATTGTCACGGCTGAAGATGGAGAAAACCCTCAGCCGTGCGGTATCAGCAGATGGGTGGTCAGAGCATGGCCAGGACAGGAATAAGGGAGAAGGTCACCTCCTACACATCCCCAATTCTGACCCTGTCTCCTATCCGTATGAGCCAACCCTGAAGGTAGGAGGGCTCATACTCCGGAACCTGATATTCCTGCTCGCCCTCAGGGTGGCCCTGGACTAGGAGCAGGGTAAGACGACCCGTTCCTCCTAGACACGGAGGAACAGGAGTCTCACTGGCCAAGTTACAGAGAAAGGGGAACATAAACAGACATATGGCAATGACAGGTAAGTGAGACTAGTACCCTAAAGACATAAACTAACACCAGACATAACGTTTATGACCACCAGGGTGGCCCTCCCTGGCAGATGGTAAATAACCAGGAGGACGTCTCCAGCAAGCATGGCTGAAGAACCCCCACTGACTACTGCTATTCACTGAGGCTTTATAGGGCCAAGTAGCCACACCCACAGTCAGACACACCCAGTGCACACACACTAGGAAGGAAGTTAACCCTTCCAACTCCAGGGAAGGGAAGACATCAATTTAAAGGGGAAGTGCACACAACACATGTAACACCCCGTGCACACCGATAAAGGCACACCTATAAAGAGAGGTTGCCAGGTGCAACCGCATGCCTATTGCAGCAAGCTGCCAAGCACCTCTCAGGCTGCTCTGCTGCCACATACACAATGTTGCCAGCGGCAACCACAGGTGAGGCAACATACTATGGCCCTCACCTGTGATTGACAACAACACCAAGACCGCAGGCAACTGCAGGCGGTTACAGGAGTCACGACCATGACCAAGGGTCATGACAGTGATTAATCATTTTGGTTCAGTAGATTTAGCTAAAAACATACTTTTATAATATGTAAATTACCTGTCTACCAGCAAGTAGGGCGGCTACTTGCTGGTAGCAGCCGGATCCTCCTATCATAATGACGCCCCCTCCGCATGTTGATTGACAGGGCCAGCGAACGGGGTCGTTCTCTGCTGGCCCTGTTTGCATTCAAAATCTCGCGCATGCGCCGTACCTGTCCTCAATAGGCGCAGGCGCACTGAGATGCGGACGCTCTCTCGGCCACTCCATCCTCAATGCGTCTGCGCCGGGTGTAGATGGGACGTCATTGGCGCAGGGGCATTGAGGATGGAGCGGCCGCCTCTCAGTACACCTGCGCCGATTGAAGACAGGTACGGCGCAGGCGCCAGATTTTGAATGCAAACAGGGCCAGCAGAGAACGACCCCGTTCGCTGGCCCTGTCAATCAACATGCGGAGGGGGCGTCATTATGATAGGAGGATGCGGCTGCTACCAGCAAGTAGCGGCCCTACTTGCTGGTAGACAGGTAATTTACATATTATAAAAAGAACGTTTTTAGCTGAATCTACTGAACCAATATGATTAATCACATTATGTATGGATAAATCGCAGTATAGGGATTATAAGTACACAAAAAATAAATAAACAGTTTAGTGGGGTGACAGAAGCCCTTGAAGGGCTCATTAACATGACCGTATGTATTTTGCAGCCCTCAAAATGTGGATACTCAAAAAGTAAGTATGAAACTCATGTGATGTCCGTGTTGCATCCGCTTTTTTTTAGGGAATCAATTATAACAATGCCTATTTCAAGAATAGGACAGGTTCTTTCTGTTTTGAGGAGCTGCGGAACGGACATGTGGTGTGCTGTCCGCATTTTGGAGGACCCATTCATATGTTCTGGGTTCTGTTTGTTCCCAGTTACTGTAAATTTTATTTTCTTGAAATGGAGGGTCACTAGTGTTAATTGAGCACCATAGTGCTCGGGTGCTTGGACCGAACACATTGGGATGCTCGGGTGCTCTACCGAGCACCCAAGCATAATGGAAGTCAACGGGAGAACCCGAGTATTAAACCAGGCACCCCCTGCTCTGAAGAGGGGAGTGTCTCTGGTTCATAGTAAAAGGTCAGAAATTGATGTAAACGCCACCAAAATAGTTCGGGAACAGCAAGGGGAGGATGTCTGGATGCATCTTGGACTCACAGGTAGCTGCTGGGAACGAAATTGTCCGAGTAGTACGGCACTTTTAAAGACAGACAATAATACACACAAAACCAAAGATAAAATCGATTTTAGATGGAGGAAAAATTGTTAGGAAACATTCTTTCCTGAATATTTACTTGTATATAAAGTGCAAGTGCTGCCAAAAATTACAAGGAAGAGGCACTCCGATACAACCTGTATATCACATAAAGGAGGGCCTCATTCACATTGTGGTACAATTCTTCAGGTAGGAACTCCTACACTTATAAAGCCTATGCACTAAGTGAAAGGGCTGCCAAAAATTACAAGGAACCGACACTCCAATACACCCTTTGTTACACTTAAAAGGGGGCATCATCCACAGCATTGAAAAATTATGATTGATGGCCTGCTGGTGACCCTCAAAAACATTTGGAGCAAGGGCCTGCTTATCTGACCATCTAAAACATTATGGGCGAGGGCCTGCTGCCGCTTTGGTGACTCTAGATAACCTGGGCCTGATCTCATGTCCCCGTGACGGCGACGATCCATTCGGATGTCTGCCCTATCAACTTTATGTTATTTTCAGCACGAACCACGGTGACCATGGGTAACGAGGAAATCAGAGTTTGATTCCGGAGAGGGAAACAGCTACGGCTACCACTTCCAAGCGAGGCAGCATGCGCACAAATTACCTATTAGGTATAATTAGGTGAGGGCCTGCAGGTGGGCTGACCCTCTAAAAAATTATGGGAGAGTGCCTGCTGCTTAGCTGACCATTGAAAAAAATCTACAGTGTTCAAAGCAGGCTGGGTCTCCCAAATACTTCAGCTAGGAATAATGGAATAGGACTCCAGTTCTATTTTGTTGGTTTTCAGAACTGGGGCCATGATTAAGAGGGACGGCCGGGGCCATCCATATTGCGCCGCTAGAGGTGAAATTCTTGGATCGGTGCAAGACGAACCAAAGCAAAAGCATTTGCCAAAAATGTTTTCATTAATAAAAAAACAAAAGTCAGAGGTTCAAAGACGACCAGATACAGTCATAGTTCCGACCATAAAAGATGACGACCGGCGGTGTTTTCCCTATGACCCGCCAAGCAGCTTCGGGAAAACCAAGGTCTTTGGGTTCCGGGGGGAGTAAGGTTGCATAGCTGACAAAGTACACTGTATGTCACAGATACATTTTTGAAGCGCACACGTTACACTGCAGATGTGGGCTGGTAAGGTCACTGTCAGAAGCGGACACCATCTATTGAAAAAGTGCACTGGATGTCATATTTTTGGGATGCGCACACTTTACACAGGAGATGTGGCACAGATAATTTAACGGCCTATTAGACACTATTTATATATTGCTGCTGTCACACACAATAGTCCTTCGAAGTACTTTTGGGTATCTGAAAAGTTTTTCTAATAAAACTCTTCCAATAACACTCCCTATACTGTCTTTTCCTTCATATGCTCAGTTCTCCCTGACTAACACTGAGCCGAACATGTTTCATCGGGTGCTTTATAGCGCCGGATGACGTGTTCCGGCCAGCCAATCACTGTAATGCCAGTAGCCAACATGGTACGGCATTACAGTGCATGCCAGTACCTCACTGCACATAGCAGCCAAGAAACGTGCGGGGAGGAGACTAGAGCACATGCAGTACTCGGCCGAGTACCGCCATGTGCCGAGCATCGAGATGCTCGAGCCGAACAGGTGTTTGGCCGAGCATACTCGATTATCACTAAGGGTCACTTTAATATACACAAAGCCACAGAAACCAACATGAAGGTCATCCCATAAATTTGGAATGAAGGGGGAATACAGCAGCAGATGGTTCATGAATGACCTAAATCTCACCTTATGTTCTACAGTAGCTTCCACATCCACCCTAAACCTCTGCCAATCTGTCACAGGCTTTAGCTAAAACCAACCCAGAGCCATGAGCATGAATAAACCAGGCCAGATCTGAAAATGAAGTTTACACCTTCTAAATCCATTCTCAGTGCCATAAAGCAGGTTGATGTAAAATGCAGATAATCTGTAGTAATGGTGTCAGAAATGTTACTCAGGGAGAACAGACAGGATCAAGAATTTATGTGGAGTCTACAACGCGCCCTAACCTGTACAAACTAATGTTCTGCATTTTAATAATTTCTAAGCAATGCAGGATGTAGGTCAGTAAGAAGACCATGAGATCTTCAGATGAGAATAGTAGATTGCCACCACAGGATTTAGACTCCACAAGGTCTCCATCTCCACAACATTATTCCATAAAACAGCAGTGGTAAATTGTACAAATACTTGCATGTTGAGAATGAAACTACTACTTGTTTAAAAATCTTGAATATTTTTGTGAAATTTTCAATGACTTAGATCTACAGGTACTTTCTGGAATTAGAAGCCTAAGGGCTCGTTCACACAAAAGTGCCATGTTTTGCGGTCCGCAAATTGTGGATCCGCAAAATACGGATGCCTTAGAAGGACTGCCTTCCGCAACTTGTAGAACAGAACTGGCGGCCCATTACACAAATGCCTATTCTTGTCTGCAAAATGGACAATAGAACATGATCTATAATTTTTGCGGGGCCACGGAACGGAGCAACGGATGTGGACAGCACACAGAGTGCTGTCCGCATCTTTTACAGCCCCATTTAAAGTCAATGGGTCCGCACCCGAGCCGCAAAAATTGCGGCTCGGATGCGGAACCAAACCACAGTCGTGTGAATGAGTCCTTAGGCATTCAGTGTGTGCGTTTTTCCGTCTGGATTGTATCTGGATTGCAGGCATTCTTCACGCATGTGAAGAAATACTGAAGAATTAAAATCGACATCTCCTAGCCATCATCAGTGAAAAACACACTGCATCCAGTTGTCTTTTGTTTTTCACACGAGCCCCATTCACTTTTATTAAGCCAGAGCTGTGTGAAAAACACACAGTATAGAACATGCTCATTGATACATGACAAACGATGCTCATGTGACTCATTGAAATGATTGGGTCAGGATGCTATACATTCACTACACTCATCGCATCTAGACGGAAAACTCGCTTGTGTGAAACAGCCCTAAGGCAAGCTCTTTGAACACACAAATTTGGTCTGGCATTTCTCAACATTAAAAAATGAAAATAATTAAAAATAAATAAAGATGAGTTTTTTTATGGCATTTCTTAGTTGTGTGAACACCATTTCTCTGGTGTTTTATTCCCTCTAGAGAAGAGGATGTCAAAACACAGGAAAAAACACCACAGCTCCAACATTGCTGCATTTTTAAACTCCAAAAACACTACCTATTTAACAAAAAAGAGACCCCAAAACACTACCCAATTAACAGGATAGGTCACCAGTATCAAAATCCTGGAAAACCCCTTTAACATCCTATATGTGAAGATTCTATGTAATTACAAAAAACAGGTGGATGATTTTCTGGATATAATTTTTTGAAGCACGATAGATCCTCACTTGACTTTCCCAATCAGACAATTTGCCGCGGTCGGAGAGAGAGACGCCCTGTGGTGATTCAGTTCTGTGGGCATCTTTATCCAGTTCTAACAAGATAACAATAGAGCTGTCATACTATCATCCTAAGGGCCCATTCCCATGACCGTATAGTCGCCATGCCCATGTTGCAGACCGCAAACAGTGGGTCCGCAAAACAGGGGCACTGCCTGTGTGAACTCCATGTTCCAGTGTAGACCCATTGACTTGAATGGGTCTGTGATCTGCAAGGTACGGCAAAAGATAGGACACGCCCTATCTTTTGTGGAGCAGAGGCACGGATCGGGAGACCACGGAAACAGTCGGGAGCCCTTCCAGGGGCTTTCGGGTCCATGTCTCTGCACTGCAAGAGATAGGACCTGACCTATCTTTTGCCGTATTTTGTCCCAGTCCCATAGCAGTGAATGGAGATGCTGTAGTGTGCTTTCTTTTTACCGCTATGCTATTTTCATAGCCCATCTTAGCGACATATGTCATCAATGTCCGAGATGAGAATACCACTTAAAGGGCCTATTTGCACAGGCTGATACACTAAACAATGATCGGGAACAAACGTTCATAGAATTGTTCTTTTCTGATCATTTCCCACCCCATTTATGCGCAGCAATCAGGGCTGTACAGGGATGATCGATCGTTACTACACGTGTTCTTCCCCCACACTATTTCTTTATATGTTGGTAGCACAATAAACAATGACAATTTTCTCCTTCGTTGGGTGATCAACACCACATTTACACAGGACAATTTTTGGGAATGAACAATTGTACAAGCAATCTTTCCAATAAACAGCTCGATCATCTGCCGTTTGCTTTTTTCTAGTTTAATAGGCAATATTCTACAGACACCATACAGTAAGAGACATGTCTTAGGAATGCTGACCTGAGATTCCTCGGAAAGGACAAATCATAACTCAAAATTACAGGGTCTGTTCAATCTTGCATCTGACTCTGAAAACTAAAAATATTCTCCTGCTGGTGATCTGATCTGTGTGAGCAATTAGAGGAATTTCCTACAGTTGAGTTCATGTGTTCCTTAACTGCCTCTATTCTATACATAATGAGAGCCCACAGGGTTTATCAATAAACTAAGCAAAAAAGTCCATCAAGCTAAGAGTCTGGGGCTGCATGGAATAGGGGCTCACAATGCTTGAATAATAAGCCTGAAAAGATATCCATGCAGAAGTCCACGCAGTTCAGGCTTCTCGTCTGAAATGTTAATCCAGAAGAAGACAAATCCACCATGAGGCAGAAGCCAATTTTCCTCATCTTTGGTTGGGTTCATGCTTCATTTTAGTCCTCCGCTGGGCTTTTTATCTGGGAGGGGAGGGACGTTGGTATACCATGATAGATCCATTCACTTCAGTGAAGCAAATTGAGTCTTTAGGACTCCACTGGAATGGCTTTCTGTTCACTTTTTGCTGGACAGAACTATTCTATTCTGTCCAACCAAAAAGAATGAAGTGAACAAGGAGCAGTTCAAATGGAGTCCAAAGATGAATCCTTTAGACTCCATTTGATTCAAGTTAAGGGATCCATCATGGTATATGTTTGAGTATTGTTTTCAGGTACTCAAACATATACTGTACCTCCAACGGAGGTCCCAGTGGAGGACTAAAATGAACTCAACCTTATGGGCAAAATTCCTTCCCGACTCTGAATATAGCAATAAAAATAAATCAGCGGGTCAACAAACTATTGATGATTTCCATTTGAGTGGATGGACAAATAGATCACCTACGTGTGCACGAGCATCTTCTGCATCAATGAACAAGATGTAAGTGAACAACCAATCTTAGGTCCAGAACCCCACAGCCCAAAGAGTACATTAGAAAATGAGAATGTCTAGTGCTCAGCTAATTTATGTGCTCCTTGAGAATGCCTCCAATCATGCGGGTGACCTCAAAGTGTTAAATGTGGTCAAAAGCGAAATTTGCTTGGTCTGTAAGAGGGTACTTTGAGCAAACACAGCTAAATTTACTGCATATATAGCACTAGTAACAAGAAGGGGTCATATCTGATTTTCGGCCCCCAAGAGATAGACCCTTGATAAAAAAAACTGCTTCGATGTGCATTCTGGTTTTTTTTTTCCGTATCAATAGAAAGGACTAGTTTCTCATCCTCACAAATGAACTAGAATAGGACCTGCTTTGCAAGTTGGGCACACATATAGATGAATAAAACAAATTTGCATGGTCCCATTAGAGATTTTCTTAGACTGTTCAGTCCTCAGGATAGATCATCAGTATCTGATCGGTGAGGGTCAGACACCTGGAACCCCATACCTATTACCTGTTTGAGGAGACCCCTGCGCTCCGTGGAGTGCCGCGGCGTCTTCACAGCTTAGCAGGCACAGCGGCGTAAACTGGATAGCAGCTGTGCTACTTGAATGGGACGGAGATGCACCGAGGCCACGTGCCCGATGAATGTGATGATACGGGAGTAAGCTGCGAGAAGGCAGCAGCGCTCAGGAGAACCATGGCATCAGAACAGACGTGAGGATGCAGACAGCACACCGTGTGCTGTCTGCATCTTTTGCAGCCCCATTGGAGTGAATGGGTGCGCTTCTAATCCGCCAAAAATGGGTATTGGATGTGGACGAACCATACGGTCGTGTGCATAAGCCCTAAAGCAAGTGGAAAACCCCTTTAAACTGTATGGCCCAACAAGCTATCCATTTAAGGCTATTTTCACATATGCAATTTCCTTTCCTCTGTTGGATCTCAAAACCGGACGAAAATGCTTCAGCCTTATCCCCATTCATTGTCAATGGGGACAAAACTGAACAAAACGGACTGGAGTGCGTCAGAATGCATTCTTTGACCGGACATAACACCGCAGAAAACTGTAGTTTTGTGTCTGGTTTACAAAACTGAACAAGCCGGATCTGGCACTATAAACAATGTAAGTCAATGGTGGCGGATCTAGTATTTTTGGACAGGAAAAAAAAAACGGATCTGAAGCCCATTAACTTACAATAGTGTCAGTGCTGAATCTGGTTTCTTCTCTATCGATTTAATACAACCGCATCCAAACGGAATAGATGCAGCTGGTTGTATTAAATCAAACTGAAGCATTTTCCTCCGGTTTTGAGCTCCTCTGCCGGATCTCAGAACCGGAAAGGAAATCGTAGCCTTATAAACGGAGAGCGCACTGAAGAAAAATACGTTTGTGTTCACAAGCACTTGGTCTTAACCGTAAATCGAAAGGAATCTAGGTACACATGGCATCCATTTGGGCTAAGTGCCTATACCAGGACCCTACATGCAGCTGACAACCCAACAGATGACAAAGAGAACCCCTTTAGTCCAATATACGGAAGGCAGGCATTTACAGATTTAAGAGCTTGGCAAGTAAGGCGCGTTCACTTCTGTAATGGCCAAATAGAGAAGTGTTGGTAAGTTAGAGGAAGAGCATCACCCTATATATTGCAGAAGCCCCCGAGCACACTCACCTGGCCCCTGCGCTGACTTGGATGGTCTCGATTGCGCAGTTCCTGCACTGGTACTGGAGAAGAAGGCTGCCTGCAGAGGCTTATATAGTGCACCCTCATAGACATTCATACACACACACCGCCCCTCCTCCTCCTCCTCACAGACCACACAGCTGGACATGGAACAGACCCTGAGGCAGCATCTCATCTTGTAATACAGACTGGAGCAGGAAAAAACCACAACACGAGGACGTTAAACATAAGCACAAAACCACAGGAGTCTCACAAGCTGCTCACAAAAGAAAGACATAGCAACGCGCGGCGGTAAACACAGGAGCGCACAGTGGGGCGCTACAATAACACACAGGATGGTTATATTCTCACTAGCGCGGGATTTGTTATCCACATTGCTTGGGTCACCGAGTCCTTGGGATAAGACGTATTGTAGACGCCAGTGTATCGCTGCGTTTTAGGGTCCTTATGACGTCCACATACCCTTTGGAGATCTAAGTTCGGTTCTGTAAAACCGTAAGGCCTCCTGCACACGAAGGTGTGCGCCCCGTGGTCGTGCTGCGGGCCGCAATGCACGAACACCATCCGTGGGGCAGCCGCAGCGGATCGCGGACCCATTCACTTTAATGGGTCCGCGATCCGGTCGTTCCGCAAAAAGATAGGACATGTTCTATCTTTTTTGCGGAACGGAAGTACGGGACGAAACCCCACGGAAGCACTCCGTAGTTCTCCCGTCCCGCATCTCTGGATTTGTTGACCCATCGAAATGAATGGGTCCGTATCCGTGATGCGGAATGCCCACGGAACGGCACCCGTGTATTGCGAGTCCGCAATATGGCAACGGGGCGCACACGTTCGTGTGCAGGAGGCCTAAGGGTGTGTGTGTTCAAGGGGTGGTCTCACGTTAACAAAGGGCAGTTAGGGTGGGTTCACATCACGTTTTATGCCTCCATTTCAAGTACATGTTAGGAAAAAAAGGATACAAAAACGCAGCACACCACGTCACAGTCCGGTAAAAAAAAGTATAATTTTTATTAATTTTTTTGAAATGGAACTCCATGTGGAACGGATGCCATTGTATGGTGTCAGTCTGAGGCATCCGTTTAATACATACGTTTTTTGTATATGTTAAAAGGACAGGAAAAACGTGATGTGAACCCAGCCTAATGTAGACAAGACACTTACTAATGTATTGTGATTGTCCATATTGCATGCTTTGCTGGCTGGATTCAATATTCCATCACATTATACACTGCTTGTATCCAGGGGACCACTGCTGCAGCCAGGGCCATCTTTACCAAGGGGCAAAAGGGGCAGCTGCCCCGGGCCCAGTTGCTTCTGGGGGGCCAAAGGCAGCTGCCTCTTGAGCCCTGCTAGCCACTGCCCCGGGTGTCAGGCTGTCAGCTCTACCAGGAGTCCCGGCATCATGATCGTACTGTGTTAAAGTTGTGATTTAGGACCTTAATGACATCATCACCATGTGACCAGTAACCTAGCAATTACTAGTCACATGGCTATGAGGTCATCACAGGTCCTACCAGGAGTGTTGCAGAAGTTAACTGTGGAGCTTTTTTGTGGGAAGATTACATCAGAAAAAGGTGACATGGGCTGTTATGTTAATATACTGTAAACTACTGTATAGTGGGGTGCTGTATACTGTGGGGGCTGTATACTGTGTGGGACTGTATACTGTGTGAGACTGTATACTGTGTGGGGCCCTGTATACTGTGTGGTGGGCTGTATACTGTGTGGGACTGTATACTGTTTGGGGGCTGTATACTGTGTGGTGGGCTGTATACTGGGGGGCTGTATACTGTGGGGGGCTGTATACTGTGTGGGGGCTGTATACTGTGTGGGGGCTGTATACTGTGTGGTGGGCTGTATACTGTGTGGGACTGTATACTGTGTGGTGGGCTGTATACTGTGTGGTGGCCTGTATACTGTGTGGGGCCTGTATACTGTGTGGGGGCCTGTATACTGTGGGGGGGCCTGTATACTGTGGGGGGGCTGTATACTGTGGGGGCCTGTATACTGTGGGGGGGGGGGCTGTATACTGTGGGGGCCTGTATACTGTGGGGGGCTGTATAGTGTGGGGGGCCTGTATAGTGTGGGGGGGCTGTATAGTGGGGGGGGGCTATACTGCTGTACTGTATACTGTGGGGGTCTGTATAATGTATACTGAGGGTGCGGTATAGTGTGGAGTGCTATACTGCTGTACTGTATAGTGTGGGGGGCTGTATCATGTATTGTTTGGGGTGCTGTATACTGTGAGGTGTTGTATACTGTGGGGTGCTGTATACTGTGGGCTGCTATACTGCTCTACTATATACTGTGGGGTACTGTATAGTGTGGGGTGCTAAACTGCATACTGTGTGGTGCTGTATACTATAGGGTGCTATACTGCATACTGTGGGTTTCTGTATACTATAGGGTGCTATACTGCATACTGTGGGGTGCTGGGGTGCACTTTAACACTAGGGTGAGCCGAGCCCTGGTCTCCTTCCTGCAGAGCGGTGCCCACTTCCAGCCTAAGCCCAGCTGCCCAGAGCACTGACCCTGAGCCGCTGGAGTCTTCAGAACTGGAAGTATTTACAGTCATTCACTGTACTCTACCAGATGTGTGGATTTTTTGTGTGTGTTGTGGTGGAGGGCGTGATTGCCTGCTGGGAAGGCGGCATCCAGGGGGCCCAAGTAAATTTTTGCCCAGGGTCCAATCAATATTAAAGACGGCCCTGGCTGCAGCACAGATATAAGGTGGCAGAAGCTGCTGCGTAATTGTGCCTGTACACGCTCACAGACACCAGGGACACCGGCGCATTTTCCTAAAGTGTGCATACACGTCCACCGCTGGATAGAAGGCGCATAATGTGATCACAAAATGAATCAAGCCAGCAATGGAAGCAATATGGACAATCACAATACATTAGTAAGTGCCTTGTATTAACTTCATCTACATGTGATTTACTGAAGTGAGACAACCCCTTTACATGTGTAATTTGCACACAAATACAGAGGCAATACACACATCTGTAGGAGGCTTAAAGAGGTTGTGTCACCTCAGACTTTGATGTCATACAGCATCACTAGGATATGCCATCAAAGTCAGATAGGTACCTATCTCAGAATGGACCCCTGAAAGTGAAGGAGAGTGCATAGCACATGCGCAGCGTGCTCCCTATTCATTTCTACGGGAGTTCTGAAAATAGCCAACGAGCGTGCCTGGCTATGTTCAGAAGTCCAATAGAAAGGAGTGGAGAGTGCACAATGCAAGTGCGGCCACCGCTCCATTCACTTTTATGGGACTGCCGGAGATAGCCAAGCCAGTGCTCAGCTATCGGCAGTCGCATAGAAATAAATGGAGGACGGCTACACATGCGCAGCTGCACTACACTTACTTTGTGGGTTCCGTTCTGGAGATAGGTGCAGGTTGCAGAGGTTGGACCTGCACCTATCTGACACAGGAGTCACATTCTAGCGATATGCTACTAATGTGTAAGATGAGACAACCCCTTTAAGGCCGCTCCCCAGCATTTAGCGTCCCTGCGCCAATATAATAAATTTAGCTTGTGACACCATTAAATGTTATTTTTATATAATTTATGAAAAACTAGTTATTTTTGTACTATACATTCTATTTCTGATAGTCTCTTCCTTATAATGGTGCCACCTAGTGGTAACCTGTATAGTAATGTGCACGTCTACTTGCTGAGGTGCCCAGTTCTGTTGGGTAGGCTGTTTATGGTTGTTGTTGCCCTGCTCTCCCCAGCAGCATGATACTTGTGCTACTCACCATCCTTCTGCCTTGTGCTCCAGCCTCAGTGTCCTTAGGGTCTGTGAAGTCGAGAAAGTTTGTGATGTGAAGAGAGTAGACTCTTGGGTACCAGAGGAGAACTTTGATGTTTCTCTTCTTGTGAAGAAATGTCTGCTTAGAGCCAGCTTGAAGAAGAGGAGGCATATGGGGGGTGGATACTGTTAGGTCAGCTGTCTATGGCCGTTGCTGCCCTTCTCTCCTCTGCAGGCATGCTACCCATGCTACTCACCATGCTGCTGCCTCCATGCTTCTGCTTTGTGTTCCAGCCTCTGTATCCTTAGGGAGTGCACTCACCCCTGGCCTCTTAAAGGGCCAGTGTATGCTTCTAAATCCTTCCTCAGGAAATGGCTGTGGTTCCTTGGATATTTAGGGCACCCTCTCCATGTAGCGGGTGCCTGAGCTTTAGGTTCCCTGGTGACCTGGTGTGCTATTGCGATTTACCTGCATTTATCCTTCATTTGTTCCAGTCTGTGCTCCAGCTTGTACCTGCCCTACCCTGTCTATCTGCCTTGCCTGTTTTCCTGCTATATATTCTCCCTGCCTGTTTATCCTGTTTTTCCCATCATCTACACTTCAAGTGTGCTGTCTGGATCTCAGAAACCTGCACTCAGGTCTTAGTGATTGTTCAGACTATACCTGCAGTTTTTTTGTGTTTTGGGGGAATGCTCTGTATCCTGAACTCCTGTTGCTTGCACTAGAGTCCCTGAGTTCTGTGGGTCAGCTGCCAACTACACGAGAACTGTACCAGGAGGTAGTGGTTCCTTTGCTTCCCTGCCGCGAAGGCCAGATCCCTGTACAGGAGTTATAGGGTGAATACCAGGAGAGCATTGGAATAACGCCCGTAGGGATAGCCCAAAGCCAAACCGGTTAGTTGGCAAAGTGGGTACACACCAACTGATCCGTAACACCATCCTTCAACTGCTATGAGCCATATCTACTGTTAGAAGCTTTGACATATACAGGGAGAGGGTTACATAAAAAAGGATAGGTAGAGAGCTGCAGCAGAAAGGACACACCTCCTGAGCTCTGATAGGGACAGAGCTGCATTAGAAATGACATGCCTTCTGATCTGTGATAAGGAGACCTAGAGCAGAAAGGACACCCCTCCTGAGCTATGATAGGGAGAGAAAGGACATGCCCCTGAGCTACCAGCCCAAAGCAAATAACAAAAAGTGGGGGGAACTCTAGATCCATGTGAGGTTCTAGCTTTCTTTGAAATACATTGTCATGTTCTATATCAGGGATGGACAATCTGAGGCTCTCCAGCTGTTGCAAAACTACAATTCCCAGCATGCCCAGACTGCCTACAGCTATCAGCCTACGGCAGGGCATGGTGGGAGTTGTAGTTTTACAACAGCTGGAGAGCCGCAGGTTGTCCATGCCTGTTCTATATGATATCTGACTTGATTTTTTTTCATTAATGGGATAACCCACATTTGACAGAGTTTTACCAATTAAGAATCTCTTAACATGTCACATGTAAAATATGACATATAAAATGTAACATGTTAAGAGGTTGGATGGTTTATGAAAAAAATCCAAAATTAACTGTAGAACGGACACACACGGTGCCCTCCATTTTATCTTTTTAATTGTAGATCTGCTAATTCCTGGACTCCTCTTCTGCCATCCAAGATGGCTGCACCGCTTCTCAGACTTGTGCATTGGTAGCCCAAAACACTTCCGACTTGTCCAGCCCTCCTCTTGGTCTGGATAGGCCAGCACTGTTCACATTGCTGGCCAGTTCAAGGTCTTTGGACCTTGCACACTATTAAATAGTCAGTCTGAGAAGAAGTGCGGCCATCTTGTACGGCAGAAGAGAAGCCTGGGAATTGGTTTGCAGTTAAAAAGACTACAAGGGGGGGCACCAGATAAGTGTTCTGTTCGTTCCCCGGTTAATGTGATTTTTTTCCCCCTGAACTGGAGAGTCATTTTAAATACTAGATTGTGGTATTTAAACTTACGGTACTAGAGGGGGAGATGGAATTACAATTTACAGCAGATCTCTGGGGGGTCGAGGCAGTAAGGCGCCCTCGGCTCAGTTTATCATTAATGAACTCCTCTAACAAAAAATCATTGTACACAGTGGACAGGCCCCTTAAAGAGGTCATACAATCCTGAGGATAGGCTATCACTATTTGATTAGTTGGGGGTCTGACACCCAATCAGCTCTTCTTCAGTAGCTCCAGGGATGGACCTACACAGCTCCATCCCACGTGTAGTGGACAGAGCTGACTACTGCACTACTGCTCCCATTGAAGTGAATGGGAGAGACGCTGCAGTAACCAGCTCCATCCAACATGCACAGTGAACTGTAGCTCAGTATTCTGCCTGTATGGATGGAGTGGGTCGTATTTCTATGTTCATAGGACAAGTGTGATGCAAAACTGAAGATGGTCTATAATATGGGTCAATGGCCGCTGTGGGGTGCCTTTGTGTTCCTCCATATTAGTCCTCATGCACACAAGCGTGGTTTTTGTCCGCATCCAATCTGCATTTTTTTTGCGGATCGGATGTGGACCTATTCACTTTAATGGGGCCAGAAAATATGCGAACAGCACACCGTGTGCAGTCCGCATCCGTATGTCCGTTTCACGGCCCCGCAAAAGAGATAGAACATGTCTTATTCTTGTCTTCTTTGTGGACAAGGATAAGACATTTGTGAAAGAGTGAAAAAATGGCTGCAGGCTCTGGGCCGGTATCTGCAATTTGCGGACCACAAAAACAGCTACGGCCCTTACAGAGTAATCCCCCCTTGCAATGGAAAGGTCTTTAAGGACCAGTCAGAAACCTGCTTTGGTTTTCAACCTTAGTAACCTTGATACACCTCACATGACATTCTCAGAATTGGTCTTATCTTTTGTTTCTAGAAAAGCTGATGAGTGCAGAAAAAAAGACACTACCCATATTTTCTTTAAAGGAAAATGCTGGAACCACCAGCATGTGATGGATCACATTTTGAAATTTGCCTATGTAATATGCAAGGCATGCAATATTCAAGCTGTACAAACACAACCACCCCTTCATTCACCACTATGGAACTTCCAAATATAAAAGAGTGAGCGTGTGGCTATTTTTAAAAGTTCCATAGCGGTGAATGGAGGGTGGCCGCATGCGGTGTGTTCTCCCTTTACTTCAGGGCCCTGTTTAGGAGATCCTAGCGATATGCCACAAATGTCCCAAATGTTACTCAAAGGGGCGGACTGGGAAACTAAAAGTGGCCTCATGTTGTAAGCAGGTCCAAATTAACAGATGGCAGGGCCAACACAAGTAGGCGAAGTACCATATTGGAAAATACAGTCCCAGCAGAACCATAAACCACAGTGCAGCCCAATATATTGCCCCAAAAGCTGCCCTCTGTGGTGGTCATCAATAGCTGCCTTTTTCTGTCCTCCTCCTCCAGCTGTCTCTGGTTAAAATATAGAGCAGGGGGCTTAGGAGGTGAGATGGAGGCCACAGAAGTTGAATTCAGGAGGGCACGTTCGGTCGTAGGCCAGGTACGGGTATCTGATTCTCACAGCATTAAATTACTACTAAGGGCTCATTATGTACCCGGCCAGTGGCAGGGAGGAGGTCCTGGACGGCCCTGTAAGATCTATGCCCCCCCCCCATCTCCCCCACTATGATATTGATAACCTGTCCTGAGGATAGGTCATCAAGGTCTGTAGCCCGGAAGACGCCTTCATCCTCTGCTTGGCTCCTGTACTTGCGTATTGTGACTCTGATCATTACTCCTGAGTGACTCTGACCTTGACTTTATTTCTGGATATTGCTCTTACCATGTCTTGGGTATCTCTTCTACTCCTGGCTCTGACTCTTGGCTTTATTCTTTAATGTGCCCCCATCTCATTCTCTGGCCTTGTGACGACCCTTGACTCTGTTTCTGACAACCCTATTGCTTCTTGAGTTACCAAATCTACCAAATTTGTGACTATTCTAGGGGTACAATCAGGGATCTTTACCAGGTAAATCCATACCACCTGTAGGGGTTCAAACCAACTGTGGCTTAGAGGATCTTCACCTCCGGTGATAAACATAACACCTGTATTCATCTTGGTCGGGCAATCAACTTATAGTTGCAGGGGCACTAAAAAGAAAGGACCCTTGTCTTGCTTAAAACAGAATTACGATGTCTTATAGTAAGGGGGTGATCTGAACCTCTGCCACCGGTAACACAACTGGGCATTCGAGTACAGCGGGAAGTCTCACAGACAATCATTGCTGCTGATACATCTGGTCATGTGTGGGCAGCTTTGGTAATCTATGGCAGTTCTTTCAGATAGGGTATGGATTTTCAGAGGTATTTATGGTTTATCTTTGTTTGGCCTCATGCACGCGATCGATGTTGTGTTCCGTTCCGCAAATTGGGGTTCCGTTGTTCCGTGATCCGTTTCCGTTTTTGTTTCCGTGTGTCTTCCTTTATTTTTGGAGGACCACCAGACATAAAGGAAAGTAAAAAAAAAGTCTAAGACAGGTTTGCAAGGCAAATGATAGGAAAAAAACGGACGTGACTGCGCTGACGCGGATGACAATCTTGTGTGTCTCTGCAGTTTTTAGCGGTCCTATTGACTTGAATTGGTCCGCGAACAGTTTTCTGAAAAAATAATAGGACAGGTTATATTTTTTTGACGGACTGGAACCAAGGATCACGGATGGCAAACGGTGCATTAGCCGAGTTTTCAACAGACCCATTGAAAATCAATGGGTCTGCAGAAAATCACGAAAAACGGCACAACGGACACGGTAATAAAACAACGGTCGTGTGCATGAGGCCTTTAGCTGTGTCAGATACTGTTAAGTTCATGTTTATGATAAATCATGATATTATGAGGATATCAGATTTATTGATGGCATACATTCACATCTAGGGATACAAGGTCAGTTCTGCTGTACATAGCATGTGGCATCATTCAATTATGAGACTTCATCCTCTTATGACCCCGGTCAGTGCACTGCATTGAACCGATGTCTCAATATTGCTGCAAGGGCAACAGACTTCACGTTGGGCTCTGACTACCAAAGGTTTCTATAGGTCATCTAGCCTAATGTACATTTTGATATCCAAATTCTAGTTATTCTAGGGTAAAGAGCTATGGAAATGTAAGGTTAAAGCATATTTTGTTCTTGAATATTGATTTATATCCATTATTTTATCTTGTCTATAATTTACCTTACTCGCCATGGGCCTTAGACCTCGTTCACATTTCTATTTTTCCCCGATGTGTGTTATTCACATTTTCTACTGAAAACACACGCACCAATTGATTTGAATGTGTTTGGCTTTCCACTGACCATGGATTAGTGGAAAAATCACGGAGACATGCACTACCTTGGTCTGTGATACGAACCAAACAAGTCTATTGACGTCTATGATTCTATAAAAAACACTGACACAACACGTGTTCAGTCAGTGTTTCACGGATCATGGGTAAGACATGATCTGGAAATTATTTTTCAGCTGAGCAGTTTCCATGGAATATGGATGACACACAGAGGGCAAAAAACAGACACACGATCCTTCACAGATATCTTCACAGATGAAACATGGATGGATTTTCCACGGACATCAAATGGACACAGAAAGTGAACGAGTCCTTAAAGCAGCTGTTTCATCATTGAAAATCCCTTTCAGAATGTGGCTGCTGTTGAGATCAGATGATAGTTCCAAGTCCGCCCCGGGTGCTGGCTCTTAGGGGGGTGCCAAAACAGAAGCAATAAGCGCTTCCGTCAATACAGATGGAAGCGCTCATTGCTTTTCCCTTTATAAGATGCAGTGCATCTTATAAAGGGAATACTAGTGAGCACTTCCATAATGGAAGCGCTCACTAGTCTGCAGGAGGAGGGGGAGAGAAGCGCTGTGAGTGCTGTACAGTACTTAACCCTCCTCCTGATCGCTCTTCTCAGGGCCCGCGCTGCTGTGTCCTGGCTGCCTGCAGCGTCAGGACGTACAGAGCGCAATCTGACCTGACGTTGCAGGAGGTTAGGAGACTGCAGCGCTGGCCCTGAGAAGAGAAGACAGCCAGAACAGGTAGAGTGGTGGCAGGAGAGGTAAGTATTATTTTACAGTCTGATCTGAGCTCTGATATCTGGAGGTCTAATAGGGGTCTGGAGAGGTCTAATGGGGAGTCTGGAGTTCTGATGGGGGGTCTAGAGGTCTGACTTGGGGGTCTGGAGGTCTGACGGGGGGTCTGGAGTGGTCTAATGGGGGGTCTGGAGGTCTGACTAGGGGGTCTGGAGGTCTAATGGGGGTCTGGAATTCTAACCGGGGGGTCTGACTTGGGGGTCTGGAGGTCTAATGGGCGTCTGGAGGTCTAATGGGGGTCTAGAGGTCTGACTGGGGGGTCTAGAGATCTAATGGAGGTCTAATTGGGGGTTTGAATGGGAGGTCTAGAGGTCTAATGCGGGTCTGATTAGGGGTCTGGAGGTCTGACTTGGGTGTCTAGAGGTCTAATGGGGGTCTGATTGGGGGTCTGGAGGTCTGACTGGGGAGTCTGGGGGATCTGATTGGGGATCTGGAGGTCTAATGGGGGTGTGATTGGGGGTCTGGGGGAGTGATTGGGGGTCTGGAGGTCTAATGGGGGTCTGAAGGTCTAATGGGGGTCTGATTGGGGGTCTGGAGCTTTGACTGGGGGATCTAGAGGTCTAATGGTGGTCTGATTGGGGGTCAGGAGGTCTGACTGGGGGTCTAAAGGTCTAATGGGGGTCTGGAGGTCTGACTGGGGGTCTGGAGGTCTGACTGGGGGATCTGTTGGGGGGTCTGGAGGTCTAATGGGGGTGTGATTGTGGGTCTGGAGGTCTAATGGGGGTCTAAAGGTATAATGGGTGTCTGGAGGTCTGACTGGGGGTATAGAGGTCTAATGGGGGTTTGGGGTTCTGACTGGGGGGTCTAGAGGTCTAATTGGGGGTCTGATTGGGGGTCTGGAGGTCTAATGGGGGTGTGATTGGGGGTCTGGAGGTCTAATGGGGGTCTGGAGGTCTTACTGGGGGGGTCTAGAGGTCTAATGGGGGTCAGATATGGGGTCTAGGGGTCTAATGGGGTCTGGAGGTCTAGTGGGAGTCTGGAGGTCTGATATGGGGGTCTGGTGTGAGGTCTGATATGTGGGTCTGGAGGTCTAATGGGGGACTTATATGGGGGTCTTATCTGAGGTATGATATGTGGGTCTGGAGGTCTAAAACTGGGGTCTGACATAGAGGTCTAAAGGGGGTTTGGTCTGAGATTGGGGGATCTCATTTAGGGTTTTATAGGGGGTCTGATCTGAAAGGAAGGTGTTTTTTTTTTTTTTTACTAGAGCACAAAATAAAGGACTGACGCACTATCTGTGTGGTACCAGTATTTTCAGGGGGACTGTTTCTGCAGGAAAGTATTGTGGAGCACAGTGGACACAGTATTGGGGTGGCAGGATGGGGTGTTGAGAAGGTGGGAGGATGATGGAAAAATAGGAAAGATGTCTGTTTGTTAAACTCTGCAGAGACGAGGTGCGGCAGAAACCATAGTGGTCTGATCTAACAGGAGAAGAAGAGGAAAGAGAATATCTACATCAGAGAAGAGAAACCACTGGAAGTAAGAGGTATGTGGCGCTGTATTAGGCCTCATGCACACGACAGTATTTTTTCACGGTCCGCAAAAACGGGTTCCGTAGGTCCGTGACCCGTGACCGTTTTTTTGTCCGTGGGTCTTCCTTGATTTTTGGAGGATCCACAGACATGAAAAAAAAGTCGCTTTGGTGTCCGCCTGGCCGTGCGGAGCCAAACGGATCCGTCCTGAATTACAATGCAAGTCAATGGGGACGGATCCGTTTGACGTTGACACAATATGGTGCAATTGCAAACGGATCCGTCCCCCATTGACTTTTAATGTAAAATCAGGAGTCCCTTTATACCATCGGATCGGAGTTTTCTCCAATCCGATGGTATATTTTAACTTGAAGCGTCCCCATCACCATGGGAAAGCCTCTATGTTAGAATATACTGTCGGATATGAGTTACATCGTGAAACTCAGATCCGACAGTATATTCTAACACAGAGGCGTTCCCATGGTGATGGGGACGCTTCAGGTTAGAATATACTAAAAAACTGTGTACATGACTGCCCCCTGCTGCCTGGCAGGTGCTGCCAGGCAGCAGGGGGCAGACCCCTCCCCCCCCCCCTGTTTTTAACTCATTGGTGGCCAGTGCGGCCGCCCCCCCCCTTCCCCCTGTAGTTAACTCATTGGTGACCAGTGGGCCCTCTCCCCTCCCTCCCCCTCCTAATTAAAATCTCCCCCCTATCATTGGTGGCAGTGGAGAGTACCGATCGGAGTCCCAGTTTAATCGCTGGGGCTCCGATCGGTAACCATGGCAACCAGGACGCTACTGCAGTCCCGGTTGCCATGGTTACTTAGCAATTTGTAGAAGCATCATACTTACCTGCGAGCTGCGATGTGCTGTGTCCGGCCGGGAGCTCCTCCTACTGGTAAGTGACAGATCATTAGGCAATGCACCGCACAGACCTGTCACTTACCAGTAGGAGGAGCTCCCGGCCAGACACAGACATCGCAGCTCGCAGGTAAGTATGATGCTTCTACAAATTGCTAAGTAACCATGGCAATGGGACTGCAGTAGCGTCCCGGTTGCTATGGTTACCGATCGGAGCCCCAGCGATTAAACTGGGACTCCGATCGGTACTCTCCACTGCCACCAATGATAGGGGGGGAGATTTTAATTAGGAGGGGGAGGGAGGGGAGAGGGCCCACTGGCCACCAACGAGTTAACTACAGGGGAGGGAGGGGGGGCCCACTGGATACAAATGAGTTAACTACAGGGGAGGGAGGGGGGGGCTGGCCACCAACGAGTTAACTACAGGGGAGGGAGGGGGGGCCCACTGGCTACCAACGAGTTAACTACAGGGGAGGGGGGGGGCCACTGGCTACCAATGAGTTAACTACAGGGGAGGGAGTCTGCCCCCTGCTGCCTGGCAGCACCTGCCAGGCAGCAGGGGGCAGTCATGTACACAGTTTTTTAGTATATTCTAACTAGAAGCGTCCCCATCACTATGGGAACGCCTCTGTGTTAGAATATACTGTCGGATCTGAGTTTTCACGAAGTGAAAACTCAGCTCTGAAAAAGCTTTTATGCAGACGGATCTTCGGATCCATCTGTATGAAAGTAACCTACGGCCACGGATCAAGGACACGGATGCCAATCTTGTGTGCATCCGTGTTCTTTCACGGACCCATTGACTTGAATGGGTCCGTTAACCGTTGTCCGTCAAAAAAATAGGACAGGTCATATTTTTTTGACAGACAGGATACACGGATCACAGTCTCGGCTGCAAAATGGTGCATTTTCCGATTTTTCCACGGACCCATTGAAAGTCAATGGGTCCGCGAAAAAAAAATGGAAAACGGCACAACGGCCACGGATGCACACAACGGTCGTGTGCATGAGGCCTAACCCTGTATGTTCTGTAGCGCTGTATGTAATGTTTACCAAGTATGCCTTTAAAGGGGTTGTCTGCTTTTTTTTTTTTTTTTGTACGAGTGCTGCCTTCTCTGCTCTGTTTACCTGCTCATCACTGCAAATGCTACGGCGAGCAGGTGAACAGAGCAGAGTAGCATTACTACTATGGAGGAGGCACAGAGGGCATTACTAATGTGAAGGGGACACAATGGGCATTTATACTATGGAGGGGGCACAGAGCCAAAGGGCATTTTTACAATGAAGGGGACACAGTGGGCATGGGCATTATTACTGTGAAGGGGGCACAATGGGGATTTCTACTATGGAGGGGGCACAATGGCATTATTACTATGAAGGGGGCACAATGGGCATTATTACTGTGAAGGGGGCACAGTGGACATTATTACTATAAAGGGGGCACAATGGGGATTATTACTATGAAGGGAACACAATGGGGATTATTACTGTGAAGGGGGCACAATGGGGATTATTACTGTGAAGGGGGCATAGAGAGGGCATAACTACTGTGAGAGGGCACAATGTGGGCATAACTACTGTGTGTACACATCTGTACAAAACTACTGTGAATGTTGTACAATGAGGGCAATACTACTGTGAGGGGGTACAATTTTTTTAAAAGTATTGGGTGGGGGTGCCAGAGAAAGGACCCGCCCGGGTGCCAAACACCCTAGGCACGCCACTGGTCCCTACTAAGTCCGCAGATTTGGTTTTTAATACCACCCCTATGCTGATAACACCCAACTATACACATCATCCTGTGGCATCACCCCTTCTGTTCTACAGAACACCAGTGACTGTCTGTCTGCTGTCTCTAACACCATGTCCTCTCTCTCTCTGAATCTGAAAGTTTCAAAAAAGAAACTTCTTCTATTTTCACCAACAACCTACCTAAATCTGATATCCCCTTCTGTGTGTGGCACTACCATGCCAGCTGTCACAGTGTTATCCGAGCAAAGAAAATGAACAGGATCAAGCGATTAAAAAACACACTGGATCCAGTTCCTTTTTTTACTTGGATTATCCTGGCTGTGAACTCATTGTGGATCCCTGCTGGGGACATGCCACAGCCTTTCTGGGAGCGTGGACAGCCTCCAAAATCCAGGACTGTCCTGCTGGATCTGGGATGGTTGAGACATATGCATTTGAACCCTTTTCATATTTTCGGTGGGCCCTTAGGGAGGAAGACAGAAGATTTACTGGGGCCTGTGAAATAAATGGACCCCATGTTTGCACATTATGGCCTACAAAATAAAGCCTATTAACACAAACGGAGTCTTGTGAGGTCGAGGTTGATGACAGCCATCTCATTATCCTGAGCCCTCGACTACGGTACCACCTGTAATACCCCGGAAGCTAAAACACTGGTAATATGGTTGCCAATCCCTGCAACAGACTGATGTGAATGTATGGTATGCATAGGAATATTATACATTTGGGAAATGCTTCCATACAGGAAGGCATCAGGGGCGTAACTATAGGGGAAGCGGCTGCTTTGGGGCCCTGACCCAGAAGGGGCCCATCCAGGAGGAGGAGGACTAAAGGATTTGGTCAGGGCCCCCTCAACAGTATTACACAATTAAATTTTATACAGTGACAGTATAGACTAGTGATGGCGAACTTATGGCACGGGTGCCAGAGGCGGCACTCAGAGCCCTCTCTGTGGGCACCTGCACCCTGGAAAATGTCTACGGTGTACCAATATGCCTTAGACTTCTCCTGCCATTCATTAATGCAGGGCACACTATGAACAGCGCAGGCAGCGCACTTTGAACAGCGCAGGCAGCGCACTTTGAACGGCGCAGGCAGCGCACTATGAACGGCGCAGGCAGCGCACTATGAACGGCGCAGGCAGCGCACTATGAACGGCGCAGGCAGCGCACTTTGAACAGCGCAGGCAGCGCACTTTGAACGGCGCAGGCAGCGCACTATGAACAGCGCAGGCAGCGCACTATGAACAGCGCAGGCAGTGCACTATGAACAGCGCAGGCAGCGCATTTTGAACAGCGCAGGCAGTGCACTATGAACAGCGCAGGCAGCGCATTTTGAACAGTGCAGGCAGCGCAATTTGAACAGCGCAGGCAGCGCAATTTGAACAGCGCAGGCAGCGCAATTTGAACAGCGCAGGCAGCGCGCTGCATGCATGCAGCTATTATAGCTAAGTGATAAAGTACATGGAAGATATACTAGACTGGACTGTAATATTCAGGGTACATTGCTGTGTTGGCACTTTGCGAGAAATAAGTGGGTTTTGGGCTACAGTTTGGGCACTCGGTCTGTAAAAGGTTCGCCATCACTGGTATAGACAGTGTAGAAAACGGATAGAACAGCCGCCGGGCCTGGTCTGAGAGAGCGATCTTTACTAGCCGCAGGAATGGGGGTGGCATGAAAGGAAGGGGTTGCGAATTTGCTGTGGGGCCCAGTCAATTCTAGCTACGCCATTGGAAGGCATATATGTACGAGAAGTATTCCATCTGTGTACTTTATTCCTATGGACTCGCACATATCTTCCCCTTGTGACTGGAGGATGAGGAGACCGTTTGATTGGTGCAGGGTCTCCTTATTCTAGAGAGAGTCTATTGGTAAGCACAACATGCAGGCGAATGGTCCAGCTGTTGCCAGGCAGTGGTTTCCATTAGAGCTATGTCGTCATAAGAATTCAGGCAAAGAGGAAAGCGCTGCACTCGGCCTGAATACACCACTCGCACTCTCTTTCACTTTCCTCTTTCCCTCTCCCACAGTCCGATTTGTGTTGCTATGGTTTATCTGTCAGCCAATCGGCACGAAGGAGGCGGTTCTTGTTTGTTTTCCAAAGTCAGCCAATAGAAACAAGCCTCCTGCAGCCAATGAGAAACCAGAGCAATTAATGATGTCACGAGAGAAGGTAGGAGAAGGCAGCCATGTTGAGTGTGGCAGTGCAGAAGCACAGTAAAAAAGGATGCAGTCTTTTGTGACTTTTTTTTTAGATAACTGGAATGCTGTGTGTCCTCCAGGTGCCTGAATGTGGCTTTTGTGAATACGTCTCATAGCCAGTGGGCATATACAGGAGGGGGCCATTACCGTAGATTACATACCTCAGCTTGTGTATGTAGTTTCTGTTATGTTACCTATCTGTTTGCCTTTTAGAAGCAAGTAGGTTTTGAATCGCGCTGTGTCTGTCTTTCAGGAATGTAAAGAAAGGATTGCTGGAATTCTTAAAGTATTAAGGGGATTTTGCTAATTCCTCTGATTCCTTTGGAGAAATTTGTATCTGAACCAAAATCAAATTGTACGCAATGAACGAAGAAGATTTTTATTTCTTTTTCTTTTTTTTTTTAAGATATCGTATTCTCTGATACCTTGTAATGATATGTCTATTTTTTAACATTACAGCCCATGGGAAAAAGATGCATCGCTGTGTTCTTATCCATTATAATGACGACACGACTTGGATGGAGAGTTTAAGCCTGCTGCAGCACCACGTGGGAATTTATCATCCCCACCACGCCAGTTTTCTGGCATACAAAAGTCGCAAACCAAGGGGGAGATTAATCAAACTGGTGTAAAGCAGAACTGGTTTTGTTGCCGATAGCAACCAATCAGATTCCACCTTTCATTTTCCAAAGAAGCTGTGAAAAATGAAAAGTTGAATCTGATTGGTTGCTATGGGCAACTAAGCCAGTTTTACTTTACAACAGTTTGATAAATTCCCCCTTGTTGTTAGTAACTTTTTAAAGCTTTTAAACTTTTAAAAAAAGTGACGTTTCTACACTGAGGAGAGGGCATGGTGAAGGCATGGACATGGACAAATGCACACGACCGTATGTATTTTGTGGTCCGCAAAAAATACAGATGACGTCCGTGTGCGTTCCGTATTTTGTGGAATGGAACAGCTGGCCCCTAATAGAACAGTCCTATCCTTGTCCATAAGGCAGACAATAATAGGACATGTTCTTTTTTTCTGCGGAACAGAAATACGGACATACAGAAACGAAATGCACACGGAGTAACTTCCGTTTTTTGCGGACCCATTGAAATGAATGATTCCGAATATTGTCCACAAAAAATACGGAACGGACACGGAAATAAAATACGTTCATGTGCATGAACCCTAAATGTCCGCATTCTGCAAAGGAAAACATTTTAGCATCATATTCAGAACATTCACACAACGGGGGAGATTTATCAAAACCAGTGTAAAGGAAAAGCGGCTTAGGCTACTTTCACACTCGCGTTTTGTGCGGATCCGTCAAGGACGGACCTGTTCAGACAATACAACCGTCTGCATCCGTTCAGAACAGATCCGTTTGTATTATCTTTAACATAGCCAAGACGGATCCGTCTTGAACACCATTGAAAGTCAATGGGGGACAGATACGTTTTCTATAGTGCCAGATTATGTCTGAGAAAACGGATCCGTCCCCGTTGACTTACATTGTGTGCCAGGACACCAGTTTCATCAGACGGACACCAAAACGCTGCTTTCCAAAGCAGAATGGAGACTGAACTGATGCATTCTAAGCGGATCCTTTTCCATTCAGAATGAATTAGAATTCAAACTGATCCGTTTTGGACCGCTTGTGAGAGCCCTGAACGGATCTCACAAACGGAAAGCCAAAACACGAGTGTGAAAGTAGCCTTAGTTGCCCACAGCAACCAGTCAGAGTCCAGCTCTGAAAAATGAAAGCTAGAATCTGATTGGTTGCTATGGGAAACTAAGTTTTGATAAATCCTCAGGATGTCCATTTCTGTTGTGGAGTTTCAGTGCAGGTTTCACTTCTTTCAATGTGGCAGTGGTGAAATCCACAATAATTTGGCAGTAAGTCCACATGCAGGAATTGTTATGGATTCACAGTGGATTTGTGGTAAAATTCAGAGCAGATTTATGGTTGACAAATCTGCTGTGTGTGCAGGTTCCCTAAGGTTACGTCTACACATGGCATAAACATACAGTAAGTTGTATAGGTAGAAAGCAGCGGAACACCCCTTGCGATCCCAGCAGCAATGCCGCAGTGAAAACCATCCAGTTTTGGGAAAAATTGTGCAGTGGACTTGCCATGTACCTCTACTTAGTGACCACCAATACGACTTTTTACGGCGGCCCTGTCTAAGCAATGCACAGGGAAGCTTGGGCTTGGCTCTCACATGAGAGCCGCGCTCTTGCTCTAACAGCCGGGACTAGATGGAGTGCCGATCCAGGCTGTTTATCCCCTTACATGCCGCAGATAATGGTGCCCGCCAGCTGTAAGTGGTGAGAGAGATGGAGCGGACTTATTGGCACCCCACAATCGCATTTGTCTGTAAAGGCTGGCTGGAGCCTGGTATAGGCCCCAAGCCAGCCTTGAGTGATTTCCAGCAGGCTGTGCCTCTCTGGCAGACAGACCACACAACTGCTATGGCGCCCGGTGGTGTGCAGGTTGAACTCCTTCTTTCTCTTCACGATGTAAAAGCACTGCATTTTCATACAACCGTCACTAGGGGGAGCTCAGTGCAAAGAGATTGTTTCAGCTTCCAGTGAATAGTAACTGTAGGCACTGAGCTCCCTGTAGTGGTGGCTGCTGGCAAACAACTGTATAATAAAAGAAGCAGGAGATGTATTAATGTATTTTTTTTTTCCAGTTGCCTGGTGTGAATACAGTAGTTACATAGTTAAAGGGGTTTTCCGAGATTTTTATACTGATGACCTGTCCGCAGTATAGGTCATCAGTATCTGATCGGTGGGGGTCTGACATCCAGCGCTCCTGGGAGTGCCGCAGCTTTCTCTCTGCTTTTCCTAGGCTGAGTGATGACACGTTCATATGCCACATGGTCTAGGAGCATCTCAGCCCCATTTAAGTGAATAGGGCTGAACGTGATACCAAGCACAACCGCCATACAATGTACGGCACTGTGCTTGGTGAGCTTCAAGAAGGCAACCCCGCTTACAGGAGCGCCGGTGTATTCTCAAGGCAACTGATCGGCGGCAGACCCGGGTGTCGGACACCGATCACATACTGATAATCATCATAAAAAAAAATCTTGGAAAACCCTTTTAAGGGTATTTTCACACTTGCGGCAGAGGATTCCGGCAGACAGTGTCGTCGCCGGAACTGCCTGCCGGATCCGTCAAAACGTATGCAAACTGATAGCATTTGTCAGACGGATCAGGATCCTGATCCATCTGACAAATGCATAGAAATGCCAGATCCGTCTCTCCGGTGTCATCCGGAAAAACGGATCCGGCATTTTTTTTTCAATTTTTTTGCGGTCTGAGCATGCGCAGACTGCAATGCCGGATCCGTTTTGTCGGAACACTCAGGGCCGGATCTGGCATTAATGCTTTTCAATGGGAAAAAATGCCATATCTGGCATTCTGGCAAGTGTTCTGGAATTTTGGACGGAGATAAAACCGCAGCATGCTGCGCTATTATCTCCGTCCTGAAAAGGCAAAAAGACTGAACTGAAGACATTCTGATGCATCCTGAATGGATTGCTCTCCATTCAGAATGCATTAGGATAAAAACTGATCAGTTCTTTTCCAGTATTGAGCCCCTAGGACGGAACTCTATGCCGGAAAAGGATAACGCTAGTGTGAAAGTACTCTAATACAGTTGAAATAAAACATAAGTCCATCAAGTTCAACTAAGGTGTAGGCGGGGGTGTGAATTTTAGAAAATACATTGAGAAATATGGTATTCAAAATGAGCGCTGTATTTATGAAGTATCTTTTTCACTTTTTCTGAAATATAAGTCAATTACAGTGATTGAGGTGCAGGCACACTTATTTTTTATTACTATTTTTTTAATTAAAATTTCTCCTACCTAATAAAAAAAGTAAATTCAACAGAAATCAGGGGCATTGCAATGTGTGTTACCTGGGAGTGATTGTCACACGCATATAGGAAACTGGGGCAGAGGCCGCCCATACTAAGTTTTGCTATGGGGCTGTCACTGGGGGAACAAATAGACTAAATTCCACCCGCACCCCTGTCCCTGCCTACTTGCACGACCGCCCTAAGTGGCGTACCACAACTGGTCGACAGTCCCTGCTTATTTATGTGCTGGGGTTTACCAGGGAAAAGCAGAGGGGAAAAAAACAATAAACAAAGTGACAGGCAGACACACAAATACTGAGAAAAACCCAGAACCAAAGTACTCTGAGTCAAACGTACCGGATCAAAACCAAGAGAGAACAATGAAGCCAAATCAGAAAGCAGATCACTAAACATTACCAAGCCAAGGTCATACACAAGCGGTCATGTCTCGGTCCAAATATGTCAGAAACAAGCCATGGTCAAACCAGAAGATGCAGAAAAGCCAAATCAGAATGCAAAAATCAGAGTCAAAAGGAGTATCCAAAGTCAGAAGTTAGAGGAGGTCAGAACAATTCACAATACAAAGCACTGGTGAGGTATGTAGAACCATTCACAGACAATCTGTAACCAGCAGATTGCCTGTTTAAATACCCCGCTCTTCCTGGTCACGTGATACGCCCGGTGTCACGTGATCTATGACATCAGAACACCTGACATGGGTGATCAGACTGTCTCCCTGGCAACCAGATACTGGCAGGTACGCGGAGAATCGTGTCTGCTGGCGCTGGTAGTGGCAGGGGCCCTATGAGATCTGTGTAGGCCCCTGGTCCGAAAAATACGCTCCATGTGTCTGAGGTATTTCCTGTCCTGAATGATGCTCCTATGACATAGACTCATGGCATTATAATGATTTATAAATCTGTGTGTTCCTGCCTGACCTCAACGCTAATGATTTGTATTAACGGCATTATAGGAGTATAGTTCATTAGAGTTGATATCAGGCAGGAACACACAGCATTATAAATCACTGTAATGTAATGGGCCCAGGACATAGGAGCAGCATTCAATACGGCAAATACCTCTGAAACATGAAGTGCATTTCTTGCACTGAATACACTCGTTTGATATTGGCCTATGTGTTTCCCTAATCAGGGAAAGCTACTTATGGATCTACTCCTGGTTTAAAGCAGTGAATTGACCAAGCATGCAATTTTACATTAATTGAACCACTGAATTACAGTGAGGGCACGTTCACATCAGCACTATTATTTCCACTATGAAAATAACGGAAGTGCCGGATTCAGCACATGACAGGACAGGAACGGAGCCAAACAGATCCAACTGACACTAATGAGGTCCGTTTGGTGTCCATTCGGGAGAACTTTCCTTTAGTGAAGATAAAACGTCCTGCATGAAGGACTTTTCACGCCACTATGTTTGATGTACTCTGTGCCAGAGGCCCCAAATGGGACCTCTAATGCAGATGTGAATGTGCCTTGATAAGTTTATGGGAATCTGTTGTATGACTGATGCATTCTGCATGATATAATCCTGTAGTCTGATGTTCAAATATATTTATTAAAAGTGTTATGACACCTCTAGTCGGTAACAGTAGAGTCAGACAGTTGAGGAGGGTGCAGTGACTGAATACGGCAGAGGGCCACAAGTTAATCCAAGCGCTCTACCTAATGGCTGGTTAGAATCTTTATTACAATTTATTAACAATTAGGGAGTTTTTTTGTACCTTTATATTGTCGTACTACCATTGCACTTGCCCATATCCTGTTATAATTGAGCAAAATGATCATTTAGATGTTCACTACCTTTTAAAAATATTTTAGATATCATTATTACAGTAGCTATAACTATATCGTCTTGTCGCTACCCTGTAGTTTGTCCTTACCAATAACATAAAGGCGTGTCAGGTCCTTCAGACGTCACTTTCTATTCTAGAGAAAGGGATGGATTTATGAGAATTGAAACTCTCGCTCTGCAAATTAGTCACAAAGCCTAAGGAGAGGTCTCTTTTATTACATTGTTCAAGGAATACAAGTGCTTCAGGTTGTCAGGAGAGCTTGAAAGTTTCCAAGATACGACCTGATCGCCATTTGGGTCAAAATTATAATCATATTATTTTATCTTGCTGATGTGCTGTTTATTGACTAAATTAAATAAGTGTTTCTCAAACAGGAACAGGTCTTGAAGATTACATAAAGAAAAGACTCCCAGGGCTATTACCAAGATAATCACACCAAATAAATAATTTGGAGAAACCATAAAACCAGTGACTTTTTCCTTGAGGTAACTTTAATCCTGTCCCTTCGCTGTGCTGGCTAGTGTCCACTGGACATTGGGAAATTTCTTGGCTTTTCAGTATTCCTTCCAACGCCTCCCCTTGACTTATGGACCTAGTGTCTTCTTATGTCATTAAAACACTATTGAACATAAGATCTTTCTTACAAAGTCTCATATTCCACTAACTTGCGGCAAAAAATAAAAAATTCTAGGAACTCGCCATGCCCCTCACAGAATACCTTGGGGTGTCTTCTTTCCAAAATGGGGTCACTTGTGGGGTAGTTATACTGCCCTGGCATTCTAGGGGCCCAGATGTGTGAGAAGAAATTTGCAATCAAAATCTGTAAAAAATGGCCTGCGAAATCCGAAAGATGCACTTTGGAATATGTGCCCCTTTGCCCACCTTGGCTGCAAAAAAGTGTCACACATCTGGTATCGCCGTACTCAGGAGAAGTTGGGGAATGTGTTTTGGGGTGTCATTTTACATATACCCATGCTGGGTGAGAGAAATATCTTGGTCAAATGCCAACTTTGTATAAAAAATGGGAAAAGTTGTCTTTTGCCAAGATATTTCTCTCACCCAGCATGGGTATATGTAAAATGACACCCCAAAACACATTCCCCAACTTCTCCTGAGTACGGCGATACCAGATGTGTGACACTTTTTTGCAGCCAAGGTGGGCAAAGGGGCACATATTCCAAAGTGCACCTTTCAGATTTCGCAGGGCATATTTTACACATTTTAATTGCAAAGTACTTCTCACACATATGGGCCCCTAAATTGCCAGGGCAGTATAACTACGCCACAAGTGACCCCATTTTGGAAAGAAGACACCCCAAGGTATTCCGTGACGGGCACGGCGAGTTCCTAGAATTTTTTATTTTTTGTCACAAGTTAGCGGAAAATTATGATTTTTTTTTTCTTTTTTCCTTACAAAGTCTCATATTCCACTAACTTGCGACAAAAAATAAAAAATTCTAGGAACTCGCCATGCCCCTCACGGAATACCTTGGGGTGTCTTCTTTCCAAAATGGGGTCACTTGTGGGGTAGTTATACTGCCCTGGCATTCTAGGGGCCCAGATGTGTGAGAAGAAATTTGCAATCAAAATCTGTAAAAAATGGCCTGCGAAATCCGAAAGATGCACTTTGGAATATGTGCCCCTTTGCCCACCTTGGCTGCAAAAAAGTGTCACACATCTGGTATCGCCGTACTCAGGAGAAGTTGGGGAATGTGTTTTGGGGTGTCATTTTACATATACCCATGCTGGGTGAGAGAAATATCTTGGTCAAATGCCAACTTTGTATAAAAAATGGGAAAAGTTGTCTTTTGCCAAGATATTTCTCTCACCCAGCATGGGTATATGTAAAATGACACCCTAAAACACATTCCCCAACTTCTCCTGAGTACGGCGATACCACATGTGTGACACTTTTTGCAGCCTAGATGCGCAAAGGGGCCCAAATTCCTTTTAGGAGGGCATTTTTAGACATTTGGATCCCAGACTTCTTCTCACGCTTTAGGTCCCTTAAAAAGCCAGGGCAGTATAAATACCCCACATGTGACCCCATTTTGGAAAGAAGACACCCCAAGGTATTCAATGAGGGGCATGGCGAGTTCATAGAAATTTTTTTTGGGGGCATAAGTTAGCGGAAATTGATTTTTTTTGTTTTTTCTCACAAAGTCTCCCTTTCCGCTAACTTGGGACAAAAATTTAAATCTTTCATGGACTCAATATGCCCCTCACGGAATACCTTGGGGTGTCTTCTTTCCGAAATGGGGTCACATGTGGGGTATTTATACTGCCCTGGCATTTTAGGGGCCCTAAAGCGTGAGAAGGTCTGGAATATAAATGTCTAAAAAATGTTACGCATTTGGATTCCGTGAGGGGTATGGTGAGTTCATGTGAGATTTTATTTTTTGATACAAGTTATTGGAATATGAGACTTTGTAAGAAAAAACAAAAAAAAAAAAACAATTTCCGCTAACTTGGGCCAAAAAAATGTCTGAATGGAGCCTTACAGGGGGGGTGATCAATGACAGGGGGGTGATCAATGACAGGGGGATGATCACCCATATAGACTCCCTGATCACCCCCCTGTCATTGATCACCCCCCTGTAAGGCTCTGTTCAGACGTCCGGATGATTTTTACGGGGGGTGGGGGGTGTAGTGTAGTGTGGTGTTTGGTGCTACTTTACACAGCTACCTGTGTCCTCTGGTGGTCGATCCTAACAAAAGGGACCACCAGAGGACCAGGTAGCAGGTATATTAGACGCTGTTATCAAAACAGTGTCTAATATACCTGTTAGGGGTTAAAAAAAATCACATCTCCAGCCTGCCAGCGAGTGATCGCCGCTGGCAGGCTGGAGATCCACTCGCTTACCTTCCGTTCCTGTGAGCGCGCGCGCCTGTGTGCGCGCGTTCACAGGAAATCTCGGCTAGCGCGAGATGACGCGCCGATGCGTCCAGGAGGAGTAAATCAACCACCTCCCGGACGCATCGGTGCGTACAGCGGTCGGGAGGTGGTTAAGGTGGTACATGTAGCTGTGCGTGTTCCTCCTCTCATTGGTTGCTTGGTGCACACAGAGGTAACTAGAAGCAGCACACTATATGTGCAGGGTCTTCTCTCCTGTAGATGTCCAACGGCAGTGGCGTAGCTAGAAATGACTGGGCTCCACAGCAAATTTTTGAATGGGACCCCCCTCCCCCAATAATTTTTTCACAACCCCTTCCTTTTATGCCGCCCCCATTCCTGCAGCTAGTAAATATCGCTCTCTCAGACCAGGGCCGGCAGCTGTTCCCTTCGTTTTCTACACTGTCTATACTGTCACTTGATATAATTTCATTGTGTAATACTGTTGAGGGGGCCCTGACCAAATCCTTTAGTCCTCTTCCTCCTGGATGGGCCCTTTCTAGGTCAGGGCCCCAAAGCAGCCGCTTCCCCTGCTTCCCCTATAGTTACGTCCCTGTCCCACGGCATAGAAACATAGAATGTGTCGGCAGATAAGAACCATTTGGCCCATCTAGTCTGCCCAATATACTAAATACTATGGATAGCCCCTGGCCCTATCTTATA
The DNA here is from genome assembly GCF_014858855.1 of Bufo gargarizans. Classification (NCBI taxonomy): domain Eukaryota; kingdom Metazoa; phylum Chordata; class Amphibia; order Anura; family Bufonidae; genus Bufo; species Bufo gargarizans. The sequence goes on along the minus strand of NC_058085.1, from coordinate 75,022,800 downwards.
TGAAGGATGGCCTTATGCCTATCCCATGCATGCTTAAACTCCTTCACTGTATTTGCAGCTGCCACTTCTGCAGGAAGGCTATTCCATGCATCCACTACTCTCTCAGTAAAGTAATACTTCCTGATATTACTTTTAAACCTTTGCCCCACTAATTTAAAACTATGTCCTCTTGTAGCAGTTTTTCTTCTTTTAAATATTCTTTCCTCTTTTACCTTGTTGATTCCCTTTATGTATTTAGCAGTTTCTATCATATCCCCTCTGTCTCGTCTTTCTTCCAAGCTATACATGTTAAGGTCCTTTAATCTTTCCTGGTAAGTTTTATAGGAAGGTTTAGAGTAGGACCTGCTTGACTGAGACCACCTTGGAGCTGGTAGGTGGGCACAGATGTGTTTTGATCAAAATATATTGGCTGAGAGTATCAGATTTTATCATATCAGAGTGAGGGCTTAGTCCATATATAATGTTTGAATCTATTGTGCATTATTTTCTGTGATTTTTCTGTCGTAACATGAGCTGGGCAGCAAGTCTCGAAGGTTGGACAGAAGAGGAGGTGTGTGGGGGTGTAAAAAGGAACAGGAAGCAGGCTCTGTTGTGCCCACCATGACACCTCTATATTGCTGGGCTGTTAAAACTCAGGAGGCAAGTACAGGTACGTATAACTATATATGTGTGTATGTATGTGTTTAAAGGAGTTGCCTCTTCAAGTGTAAATGCGCTTCTATTTTATCTTGGGAGCAGTATTTTTGTGCACTTTTGACCCACCTATCCCATAGGCGACCTTGATTAGGTGGTACATATAGCTGTGCGTGTTCCTCCTCTCATTGGTTGCTTGGTGCACACAGAGGTAACTAGAAGCAGCACACTATATGTGCAGGGTCTTCCCTCCTGAATGTAGATGTCCAACTGTATAGAAACATAGAATGTGTCGGCAGATAAGAACCATTTGGCCCATCTAGTCTGCCCAATATACTAAGTACTATGGATAGCCCCTGGCCCTATCTTATATGAAGGATGGCCTTATGCCTATCCAATGCATGGTTAAACTCCTTCACTGTATTGTGCAGCTACCACTTCTGCAGGAAGGCTATTCCATGCATCCACTACTCTCTCAGTAAAGTAATACTTCCTGATATTACTTTTAAACCTTTGCCCCTCTAATTTAAAACTATGTCCTCTTGTAGCAGTTTTTCTTCTTTTAAATATTCTCTCCTCTTTTATCTTGTTGATTCCCTTTATGTATTTAAAAGTTTCTATCATATCCCCTCTGTCTCGTCTTTCTTCCAAGCTATACATGTTAAGGTCCTTTAATCTTTCCTGGTAAGTTTTATAGGAAGGTTTAGAGTAGGACCTGCTTGACTGAGACCACCTTGGAGCTGGTAGGTGGGCACAGATGTGTTTTGATCAAAATATATTGGCTGAGAGTATCAGATTTTATCATATCAGAGTGAGGGCTTAGTCCATATATAATGTTTGAATCTATTGTGCATTATTTTCTGTGATTTTTCTGTCGTAACATGAGCTGGGCAGCAAGTTTCGAAGGTTGGACAGAAGAGGAGGTGTGTGGGGGTGTAAAAAGGAACAGGAAGCAGGCTCTGTTGTGCCCACCATGACACCTCTATACTGCTGGGCTGTTAAAACTCAGGAGGCAAGTACAGGTACGTATAACTATATATGTGTGTATGTATGTGTTTAAAATACTGTACGTATATGCAGGTGTGCATATTGTGAATAGTGTATGTAATGTATGTATATATGTGTGTATTATATAGTATATAATGTGTACATATGAGTGTGTAATGTATGTATGGGGGGGCCACATTAAATCTTTGCTGTCGGTTAAAAAACACCTGGCTGCAGGTCAGAGCTGTTGTGGTGGGGCAATGTAAGCAGTCCAATGAACAGGGGTATACTTGTGCACAGGGCATATGTCTTCTAGAGGGCATCTCACATCTCTCTCTTCAGCTCACAGCTTATCCTTTGTGGTTGGTTTGGGTCACTGACAAGGGATGAGATACATTTTTGTATTACTAGCAAGATAATATGGCGATGACCTCTGAAGATTTCTACAGACCACCCAGGAGACCAGGAGATGGCAAAATTAAATGCCATACAGGGAGATATGTTTATGTTCTCACATGTCAGATTTTAAAAAGATTTCCTCGGTCAAATCTTACTTCTTGAGACAATTCTGTTCATTCCTAAATCTTCTAATTAAAAGCCAGAACAGCATAGCAGGACAGGCTAATGAATGGCTTTTGGCTGAAATATTTGCCTGCACAAAGTCTCTTTGTACAGAGAACATGAAAGCCCTCTGTGTGCAGATGCCACCTGAATACAAAGTGCACCGATCTGCTAATCTGGGACTAATCACTCAATCTGAGAATTAAAGGGGTGGTCTCACAAAAAAATATTCTGCAGTTTTGAAACCAGCACCGGGATCTGAATACTTTTGGAAGTGAATGTAACTAAAAATGTAATATAGCCACTGAGTTATTAAATAAAATGTATCTGTATAGTGCCACCTGCTGTTCATTATTTTTCTTATTTCTATGTCCACCTCTCTGAGGTGGACACATGTGCTCGGTTATATCCTTCAACTGCCTCCTGAGCTGTGAGGGGGAACGAGCTTCACCAGAAAGGACTCGCCCCCTGAGCTGCCAGTTTGATATACGGTAAATCTAGCAGAGAAATTGTAGCAATAAATGGGGAGATCTCTGGATCCATGTGAGGTACAGGGCTGGTCCTAGCTTTGTTAGAAAGAGATTGTCATGTACTTTATGATGTCTGATTTTCATTTTTTACATTAGTCATGGGATAACCCCTTTAATAATAGAAGACCCCAAATTACCTTTATCAGCATTCAGTAACTACACAACACAAAATGTTACATTTAATATAACAGTGAATAGATGTACTAAATGAAATCCATGGATGGACATTCAGCATGAACTTATGATAAAGCCATAAATTGTGACAGTAACTGCCACAAACTCAGGCCAATAGTAAAGAACAATATATTATTAATTATTGCTTTTTTTTAATACAGTGTGTTGGGACTTGAATTTGTAGGTGGGCTCGGCAATGACAGATTTTACTGGATTCAGAAGTTTAAAAGTCCAAATAATATATTTTTTTTTCCAACCAAGTTATACAGTCACTGGAGTGGATCAACGACACCAAAACAGAACTTAAACAACAAAACAAAAGTCCTTGCCCGTGTGGGCACTAACTAAAAATGGTTTTCTCATGTATGTTCTCAGTAACAGAGTAGATCAGGTTTACACAGCAGACAACTTACAGCTTCCAGGCACGGACACTGAATGAAGCTCTCAGGCTTATCTTTATCTCCACAGCAATAAGCCCAGAAGCTACACCAGGGACTGCCCAGACTAGAAGAAAGTTCTGTACTGGAAGGGATGGAATGGAAGTCCCCTTTACCAACACCTACCTGACATTCCATAAAAATTCAGGGCCATAAAACAATTTAAAGAGAAGTGCCTCGGCAAAGTACACTTTGTGAAAATACTATCCTGGATTCTTTTACCTTATCCACCTGAACATTCTGAGTGAGATATATACCCTCTCCAGTACTTTACCACATAGTGTTACATATCCCTGGAGGTCTGGCCACTTTCAACCATCATACAGTGCACTCTGGACAATGCATCATCTCTCACCTACAACTTTCCCCTCTTATGTTCCACTTTAAAATTTTGTAAAGACAGGAATCATCTAGTCACTCTTACATGTCAGAGGAGTATGATCTGTTACCAACCTAAAATCTCTACCCAACAGGCATTATTTAAGTTACTCTAATAGCTAAACACTCTTACTCCACAATGTCATAATTTTTTTCTGCAGTGGTTAGCTGCCTACTCCGATACATCACCAGATGTTCCTCCCCATTCATGAACTGTGACAGAACTGCTCCCAGTCCTACATCAGAAGCATCTGTCTGATACAGAAACTCCTTCATAACATTTGGCATGATGAGCACTGGCTGTTGAAACAGGGCAGACGTCAGGTTTTGAAAAGCCTTCTCTGCCTCGGGGGTCTATGTTACCATTACTGACTTACTGCTCTTTGTTAAGTCAGTCAATGGTGTTGCAAAGTTTGACACAAACCACATGTAGTACCAGTTATGTCAAAAATGCCCTAACTTGTTTTTTTGTTAATGTCTTAGGCCAGTTTTGTATTGCCTTGGCCTTGTTAACCTGGGCCTTAACTAACCCTTTGCCAACAATGTAGCCCAAGTTTTTTTTGCTTCTTCTAAGCCCACTGCATCAGTAATGGAATCTATGACAGCCCATACTTTGCAGATGTGACTTTTCCAATCTGAACTAAACATTACCACATCATCCAGGTAGGTGGCTGCGTAATCAAAATGTGGCCTCAAATTCAGATCCATTAACCTCTGACACGTAGCAGGGGCTTCATGTAACCCTGAATGCCATTACTTTATTTTCGAACAAACCCTTTGGAGTAGAGAACGCAGTTTTCTCCTTGGCCTCATGTGAAAATGGTATTTGCCAGTAACCCAGGGTGAGAGCAAGAGTTTTTACATATCTTGATTTACAAGCCTCTCAATCAGGTCATCTACCCTCGGCATGGGTTATGCATACGTTTTTGACATCTCATTTAATTTTCTGAAATCATTAAAAAAAAACTCCATGAACCATTGGGATTTTGGGATCAGTACAATTGGGCTAGACCATTCATTTAGATTTTTCAGTAACCCTGCAAGTCAAGCATGAGCTTGACCTCAAAGGGCACCATCTCTCTGCGTGCTCCTTGTATCCTGTATGGCTTAAGGTTTACTTTACTGTTAAGTTTAGTCTTTATATGCTGTTTTATTAGGTGTGAACGGCCAGGAAGATCAGAAAATGTATGCTTTTTTTGTGGAAACTCCTTTACATCCTGCTGCTGGAGCACTGAAAGTGACGTGCCTATTTTCACAGGGGGAATAGGTTGCGACACATCTCTAAACATGATATTTATGTTTCCCTGTCTTTCCAGGGCTTGGTCAAGTTAACATAATACATCTGAAATGGCTTTCTTCTATATGGATGGTGCACTTTGTAATTCACTTCACCCACCTCTTCTACAATCTTGTAGGGGGCCTTGCCACTTTGCCAATAACTTACTTTCCACTGTGGTCACTGAGATAAAGACTTTGTCCTCTGGATTAAAATTCCTCACGTTGGCAGATCGATTATAAATTCTCCTCTGGTCTTCTTGTGCCCTTTGCTCGTGCTCCTTTACAATAGGCATGACGGATCTTGCATCTGAGCCACATGCTCTGGACCCCGGTATAAGGAGTAGACTTCATCTCCCATGTTTCCTTGTCAACATCCAGCAAACTCCTTGGGTGACGGTCATAAACTAATTCAAAGGGTGAAAACCTATAGACGCTTGGGGCATCTCTCGTATAGAAAACAGCATGTATGGTAACAAGCAATCCCAATCACGACTATCCTTCTCTACTACCTTTTTCAGCATATACTTCAGACCAGGCCATTTACCCCCTTCCTGACCAAGACTAATTTTGCGAATATAAAATGTTTCACTTTATGTGGTAATAACTTTGCAATGCTTTTACTTATCCAAGCCATTCTGAGACTGACACATTGTACGACATGTCAATGGTAAATTAGAGTTACCGTAATATGTTTTACCTTTTATTTATTTAAAAAAAATCCCAAATTTACAGAAAATTTGGAAAAAGTATGTCTCCTTTATGATGGCATCATTTTGGTAATATTTTATTTTTTAGGACATTTAGAAGCAATTTTTTTAATTTTCAAGAAAATTTCCAAAATCAACTTATTAGAGGACCAATTCAGTTCTGAAGTCACTTTGAGAAACTTACATAATAGAAACCACCCATAAATTACCCCATTTTAGAAACTACACCTCTATACCAGAAAATAACTGATCAGTTTTATCCTAATACATTCCGAATGGAGAGCAATCCGTTCAGTATGCATCAGGATGTCTTCAGTTCAGTCTTTTTGACTGATTAGGACAGAGATATAACCGCAGCATGCTACAGTTTTATCTCCGGCCAAAAAAACGAAACACTTGCCTGAATGCCTGATCTGACATATTTTTCCATAGGGATGTATTAGTGCCAGATCCAGCATTCAAAATACTGTAATGCCAGAAAAAATGTGGAAAAAAAAATGCCGGATCCGTTTTCTCCAGATGACACCAGAAAGACGGATCGGCATTTCAATGCATTTATAAGACAGATCAGGATCCTGATCAGTATTACAAATGCCATCAGTTGGCATACGTTTTGACAGATCCGGCAAGCAGTTCCGGCGACGGAACTGCTTGCCGGATCACTCTGCCACAAGTGGGAAAGTAGCCTAGTTGTTGCAAAAGTAAGAATTAAGACTCTTACAAATATTATTCGAGGTCACCTCGGGTGAGCGACATTACTGTTTGAGGACTGTATTTAGACTAGTGGCTCTGGGCGTCCAGAGTGCGGCAAACATACAGTCCCGGGAGAGTAACGTTTTGGGAAGCGGCTTTGATTAATGCCCAAATCATAGTGCAGCGAGCACTGTTATGCTAGTTTCACACTAGCTGCAGGGGACTCCAGCAGGCTGTTCAGGCAGGTGAACAGCTTGTAGGATCCGTCCTGCCGCTAGTTCACGTGTGCCCCCGGACTGCCACTCCGTCCCCATTGACTATAATGGGGGCGGATTTACGGCGGCAGCACGGCAGCGCACGGCGAGAGGCAGCCGGACTAAAAGTACTGCATGCAGTACTTTCTAAGATCAGAGCCAAGGTTGAATTGGGAAATAAAAACACAGAAAAGGAACATAGCTCTTCTTTAGAAGAAGAGAGAGATTTGTTAGGTTTGGGGGAGTTAAGAATAATATATGAGTTAATGTTTCTGGTTTAGTTTCTCTTAAAAACCCTGACAACCGTAAAACAATTGACTAGACAACAGTCTGTGTGAGGGGATAAAGCTAGATAAATCAGGTCTCCCTGGTTCAAATGTCACAGCGTTTGGAGTAACACGGAGTCCATAAAGTCTCTATGTTCTACCTTCACCCCCCTCATCTGTCTCCTATTGATCTCCCTGACCGCTTTACATTAAGGCAGGGGGATGGATCTGTGCTAGAATCTAAACATAAATAAAGTGACCAGCCAAAAGAGGAGGAGGGGGAAGGAAGGGAAGCTGAAGAGTTAATGGTTGTAACAGCTGTAAAAAATAAAATAAAATCAGACTTTTGGATAGATAATTGCAGAGAAAGAGGGAGAATATTATTGCAACCCCTTCTGTGATGATCTGGATATACTGAGCAATATAGAAGTCAGTTTCCACATATATTTCCAGGGGAAGGACTTTTTAGACAAGCAACAATTTAGACAGTTAAGGGTTTTGCATATGGTCAGTAGGGAGATCCAGAAACTCAGGTCATGTATGAAACAAATCATTGTAAAAACTAATTGCATAATTTAACTTGAAGGAGCTGGTTTACTGGGTAAATTTTTAAGGTGTAACTGGCCTTTTGATGAATTTTGCAATAATAAGTAAATACAATGTGTGTAAGTAGAAAGGGGATTGTATGTGAATTTGATGAAGTGAGTGTGAGGTTGAGTTAAGCGGCATATGCTCTACTATGGAGATATAATGAGTGTAAATTTAGGTGAGAGCAAATTAATTCCATAAACTGCATGTTATGCTATGGCACTTTTGAAAGGATTAAGGGTATGTTAATTGGCATATAAGATTGTATAAGACCTGATAGTAGATTTCACAGTTTATAATTTTGAGTGAGAGTGTCTATGAAGTCAGTTAGGTGAAGCTAGAGGGGCTTCTGTGTAGTTTGGATGCACCCCAGTCCTCTCCTTGGAGAATGGGGCATGGCCTGCATAGACAGCGGAAAGAAGGAAGCTGGGGAATGAGTACTAAAGGTCCTGAAATGATGACATAGGAAAAGTGCCAAATGAAAGTGGAGGTGGGGAGATGTGCTGCTGGTTGTAGAATGGTTAACAGATGGAACGTGTAAGGAGAGAAAAGAGCAAATCTTCAGGGCTTTGCTCTCTAGCAGCGAGTCAAAATATGAGATGGATGAAAGTAAGTGATATGGGTCGAGGTATGTGATGATAACAAGGAAGTAGTTAATACAGTATAATGCAAGGTTTATGAATTTGATGTAATGATATTAATTGAGATATTTTTTCTCTTTCCTCGGAGATGAAGATACCTGGGAATGCCTGGTGGGCTTCTTGCTAATTACTTTTACTTTCTTCCAAATGTTTGATTAGGTGAATGTTTTATTTGTAGCAATAATTAAGACCATTACAGAACGTCTGGATAAAAAAATAAAAATAAATTGGTTTGGAGCTCCAATTAATATTTTTATGTTGAAAAGTGTCATGTCCAAAGTGGTCCTTTGTCTGTTTTATGTTGGTATTGCGTGTTACATGTTGTATGTTATATATGTTGAGTTGGGACATCTAATTAGGACCAGTGCACTGTTAACCGCCCCAGGCCCGCCGTACGCAGAATCGCGTCCTGGCGGCGGCCCTGTTATTCCTCCTGGACGGCCCGGCGCGTCCTCTCGCGAGAGGCGAGATTTCCTGTGAACGCGCGCACACAGGCGCGCGCGTTCACGGGATCGGCCGGTAAGCGGGTCGATCTACAGCCTGCCAGCGGCGATCGTTCGCTGGCAGGCTGTAGATGCAATTTTTTTTAACCCCTAACAGGTATATTAGACGCTGTTTTGATAACCGCATCTTATATACCTGCTACCTGGTCCTCTGGTGGTCCCTTTTGCTTGGATCGACCACGGGAGGACAGAGGCAGCTCAGTAAAGTAGCACCAAGCACCACACTACACTACACCCCCCCCCTGTCACTTATTAACCCCTGATCACCCCATATAGACTCCCTGATCACCCCCCTGTCATTGATCACCCCCGTCAGGCTCCATCCAGATGTCCGTATGTGTTTTACGGATCCATGGATCGGATCCGCAAAACACATACGGACATCTGAATGGAGCCCTACAGGGGGGTGATCAATGACACAGGGGTGATCCACCCCATATACACTCCCTGATCACCCCCTGTCATTGATCACCCCCCTGTAAGGCTCCATTCAGACGTCCGTATGTGTTTTAAGGATCCACGCATCCATGGATCGGATCCGCAAAACATACGGACGTCTGAATGGGGCCTTACAGGGGGGTGATCAATGACGGGGGTGATCAATGACAGGGGGTGATCAGGGAGTGTATATGGGGGGGGGATCACCCCTGTGTCATTGATCACCCCCCTGTAGGGCTCCATTCAGATGTCCGTATGTGTTTTGCGGATCCGATCCATGGATCCGTCAGGCTCCATCCAGATGTCCGTATGTGTTTTACGGATCCATGGATCGGATCCGCAAAACACATACGGACATCTGAATGGAGCCCTACAGGGGGGTGATCAATGACGCAGGGGTGATCCCCCCCATATACACTCCCTGATCACCCCCCTGTCATTGATCACCCCCCCTGTAAGGCTCCATTCAGACATCCGTATGTGTTTTACGGATCCACGGATCGGATCCGCAAAACACATACGGACGTCTGAATGGAGCCTTACAGGGGGGTGATCAATGACAGGGGGGTGATCAGGGAGTCTATATGGGGTGATCACCACCCTGTCATTGATCACCCCCCTGTAAGGCTCCATTCAGACGTCCGTATGTGTTTTGCGGATCCGATCCATGGATCCGCAAAACACATACGGACCTCTGAATGGAGCCTTACAGGGGGGGTGATCAATGACATGGGGGTGATCAGGGAGTCTATATGGGGTGATCACCCCCCTGTCATTGATCACCCCCCTGTAAGGCTCCATTCAGCCGTCCGTATGTGTTTTGCGGATCCGTGGATCCGCAAAACACGGACACAGCATATCCGCAAAACACATACGGACGTCTGAATGGAGCCTTACAGGGTGGTGATCAATGACAGGGTGGTGATCACCCCATATAGACTCCCTGATCACCCCCCTGTCATTGATTACCCCCCTGTAAGGCTCCATACAGACATCTTTTTGGCACAAGTTAGCGGAATTTTTTTTTAAAAAAAATCTTACAAAGTCTCATATTCCACTAACGTGTCAAAAAATAAAATCTCACATGAACTCACCATACCTCTCACGGAATCCAAATGCGTAAATTTTTTTTGATATTTATATTCCAGACTTCTTCTCACGCTTTAGGTCCCCTAAAATGCCAGGGCAGTATAAATACCCCACATGTGACCCCATTTCGGAAAGAAGACACCCCAAGGTATTCCGTGAGGGGCATATTGAGTCCATGAAAGATTGAAATTTCTGTCCCAAGTTAGCGGAAAGGGAGACTTTATGAGAAAAAACAAAAAAAATCAATTTCCGCTAACTTGTGCCCAAAAAAAAAAATTCTATAAATTCGCCATGCCCCTCATTGAATACCTTGGGGTGTCTTCTTTCCAAAATGGGGTCACATGTGGGGTATTTATACTGCCCTTGCATTTTAGGGGCCCTAAAGCGTGAGAAGAAGTCTGGAATCCAAATGTCTAAAAATGCCCTCCTAAAAGGAATTTGGGCCACTTTGCGCATCTAGGCTGCAAAAAAGTGTCACACATGTGGTATTGCCGTACTCAGGAGAAGTAGGGCAATGTGTTTTGGGGTGTCTTTTTACATATACCCATGCTGGGTGAGATAAATATCTTGGTCAAATGCCAACTTTGTACAAAAAAATGGGAAAAGTTGTCTTTTGCCAAGATATTTCTCTCACCCAGAATGGGTATATGTAAAAAGACACCCCAAAACACATTGCCCTACTTCTTCTGAATACGGCGATACCAGATGTGTGGCACTTTTTTGCAGCCTAGGTGGGCAAATGGGCCCACATTCCAAAGAGCACCTTTCGGATTTCACAGAGCATTCTCTACAGATTTTGATTTCAAACTACTTCTCACGCATTAGGGCCCCTAAAATGCCAGTGCAGTATAACTACCCCATAAGTCACCCCATTTTGGAAAGCAGACACCCCAAGGTATTCCGTGAGGGGCATGGCGAGTTCCTAGAATTTTTTATTTTTTGTCACAAGTTAGCGGAAAATTATGAGTTTTGTTTTTTCTTACAAAGTCTCATATTCCACTAACTTGTGACAAAAAATAAAAACTTCCATGAACTCACTATGCCCAACACGAAATACCTTGGGGTGTCTTCTTTCCAAAATGGGGTCACTTGTGGGGTAGTTATACTGCCCTGGCATTTTAGGGGCCCAAATGCGTGCGAAGTAGTTTGAAATCAAAATTTGTAAAAAATGGCCTGTGAAATCCGAAAGGTGCTCTTTGGAATGTGGGCCCCTTTGCCCACCTAGGCAGCTAAGAAGTGTCACACATGTGGTATCGCCGTACTCAGGAGAAGTTGGGCAATGTGTTTTGGGGTGTCATTTTACATATACTCATGCTGGGTGAGATAAATATCTTGGTCAAATGCCAACTTTGTATAAAAAAAATGGGAAAAGTTGTCTTTTGCCGAGATATTTATCTCACCCAGCATGGGTATATGTAAAAAAACACCCCAAGGTATTTCATGATGGGCATAGTGAGTTCATGGAAGTTTTTATTTTTTGTCACAAGTTAGTGGAATATGAGACTTTGTAAGGGAAAAAAATAAATAAATAAAAATCATAATTTTCCGCTAACTTGTGACAAAAAATAAAAAGTTCTATGAACTCACTATGCCCATCAGCGAATACCTTAGGGTGTCTACTTTCCTAAATGGGGTCATTTGTGGGGGTTTTATACTGTCTGGGCATTATAGAACCTCAGGAAACATGACAGGTGCTCAGAAAGTCAGAGCTGCTTCAAAAAGCGGAAATTCAAATTTTTGTACCATAGTTTGTAAACGCTATAACTTTTACCCAAACCATCTTTTTTTATTTATTTAGCCAAACATTTTTTTTTATCAAAGACATGTAGAACAATAAATGTAGCGAAAAATTTATATATAGATGTCGTTTTTTTAAAAAAAAATTACAACTGAAAGTGAAAAATGTCATTTTTTTGAAAAGATTTCGTTAAATTTCGATTAATAAAAAAAAAAAAGTTAAAATGTCAGCAGCAATGAAATACGACCAAATGAAAGCTCTATTAGTGAGAAGAAAAGGAGGTAAAATTCGTTTGGGTGGTAAGTTGCATGACCGAGCAATAAACTCGGAAAGTAGTGTAGTGCAGAATTGTAAAAAGTGGTCTGGTCATTAAGGGGGTTTAAGCTAGGGGGGCTGAGGTGGTTAAACACCAAAGCAGAACTGACTTAGGAAACATGGTACCAGCCAGTTGTCTACTCGATACACCAACGCGCACTATCTACAACCTCTCATAGAGAAGGCAGCGATCCATTACAAGCCGGGCGTAATTCTAAATTTTGAGTTATCAACCACGTGGGACACCAGGGATAGCGGGACTAACGATCCAGCCGCACTGCCAATAGGGGAGGAGCCGTTACAGAAGATGGCGATTACAAAAAGATTGTGGAATGGTAACGTATGATTTACAACGTTACAGTCTGCTAAATTATCAAGGGAAATATCACAGTGATAAGATACAATATTTTAAGACTTGCCTATAAAGGAGTGATCTGAACTACGGATCGCTCATAGGATAACATATACGAGTGCACTGAATATTTCTATTATGTCATCATTGCACCCTTGAAATAGAATCTTATTTCCTTTTTTTGGGGAAGAAGACTACTTATATATACAAGTCCACATAATTATTTTATGATCAACTATTTTGCAACATTGTGCCCTAAAGGAAAGCTACATTGTATTCTACAACCTTTGGGTACGCGATTACTTTAAAATAAGTCTTCATCAACATCTTTTGACCAAATATTGAAACGGGACATTTGCATGATTTTAATCAACAAATAATGGTCACTTTTAGAACATACTACTAAAGGATGACTTTGCATCTTTTTGAAAAAAAGTTTGGGAACTTTTCGGATGTATATCTTATATTTTTTTGGGGGACTTAGACTGCTAGTTCCATACTCTACTAATTGTCATCATTTATTGCTGCCTCTATTACCTACTGCTACAATTAGTGCTGATTTTATATGTGCAATTTTTAATCTTTTTTTTTAATCCTGTACTTTTATTTCTATTTATATTTTTGGGTAACACAAAGTGTGCATAAATTTGTTTATAACTTCTTATTCTAATGTAGTCCATGCAACACCAATTTAACCTATGAGGATAAACTTGCATTAGAAACAGGATATAGTGATAAAAATAAATGGTTAAGGCTACTTTCACACTTGCGTTCGGTGCGGATCCGTCTGGTATCTGAACAGACGGATCCGCACCTATAATGCAAACGCTTGCATCCGTTCAGAACAGATCCATCTGCATTAGACAGCTTTTTCAGATCTGAGTTTTCACATTGTGAAAACTCAGATCCGACAGTATATTCTAACACAGAGGCGTTTCCATGGTGATGGGGACGCTTCAAGTTAGAATATACTAAGAACTGTGTACATAACTGCCCCCTGCTGCCTAGCAGCACCCGATCTCTTACAGGGGGCTGTGATCCGCAAAATTGACCTCTCAGGTGCCGCACCTGAGGGGTTAATTGTGCGTATCATAGCCCCCTGTAAGAGATCAGGTGCTGCCAGGCAGCAGGGGCCAGACCCCCCTCCCTCCCCAGTTTTAAATTCATTGGTGGCCAGTGCGCCCCCCTTCCCTCCCTCCCCAGTATTAAATTCATTGGTGGCCAGTGCGGACCCCCCTCCCTCCCCAGTATTAAATTAATTGGTGGCCAGTGTGGCCAACCCTCCCTCCCTCCCCAGTATTAAATTCATTGGTGGCCAGTGCGGCCCCCCCTAATTAAAATCCCTGCCACCAATGATTGGGGGGGTGATTTAAATTAGGGGGTGAGGGGGGGCCGCACTGGCCACCAATGAATGTAATACTGGGGAGGGAGGGAGGGCGCACTGGCCACCAATGAATGTAATACTAGAGGGGAGGGAGGGGGGCCGCACAGGCCACCAATTAATTTAATACTAGGGAGGGAGGGAGGGGGGGGGCCGCAGTGGTCACCAATGAATTTAATACTGGGGCGGGATGGGGGCTGGCCCCTGCTGCCTGGCAGCACCCGATCAGGGGTCTGAGATCCGCACATTTAACCCCTCAGGTGCGGCACCTGAGCGGTTAAGTGTGCGGATCTCAGACCCCTGTAAGAGATCGAGTGCTGCCAGGCAGCAGGGGGCAGTTATGCACACAGTTCTCAGTATATTCTAACTTGAAGCGTCCCCATCACTATGAGAACACCTCTGTGTTAGAATATACTGTCGGATCTGAGTTTTCACGATCTAACTTAAATCCGATGGTATATTCTAACATAGAGGCGTTCCCATGGTGATGGGGACGCTTCAAGTTAAAATATACCATGGGATTGGAGAAAACTCAGATCCGATGGTATATTAATAGGGACGCCTGACTTTACATTGAAAGTCAATGGGGGATGGATCCGTTTGCAATTGCACCATATTGTGTCAACGTCAAACGGATCCATCCCCATTGACTTGGCTCCGCACGGCCAGGCGGATACGAAAACGCTGCAAGCTGAGCGGAACGGAGGCCAAACGGAGCCATACTGATGCATTCTGAGCGGATCCACAAGGAGCTGCAGGAATATCTGGCTGTGTGGTACATGTGACAACAATCTCCCGTATTCTTCATATGTCTGGGCTATGGGGTAGAGTGGCAAGACGAAAGCCTTTTCTTACGAAGAAAAACATCCAAGCCAGGCTGCATTTTGCAAAAACACATCTGAAGTCTCCCAAAAGCATGTGGGAAAAGGTGTTATGGTCTGATGAAACCAAGGTTCAACTTTTTGGCCATAATTTCAAAAGATATGTTTGGTGAAAAAACAACACTGCACATCACCAAAAGAACACCATACCCACAGTGAAGCATGGTGGTGGCAGCATCATGCCAAGGGGCTGTTTTTCTTCAGCTGGAACTGGGGCCTTAGTTAAGCTAGAGGGAATTATGAACAGTTCCAAATGCCAGTCAATATTGGCACAAAACCTTCAGGCTTCTGCTAGAAAGCTGAACATGAAGAGGAACTTTCAGCATGACAACGACCCAAAGCATACATCCAAAATATCAAAGAAATGGCTTCACCAGAAGAAGAATTAAGTTTGGGAACGACCCAGCCAGAGCTCAGACCTGAATCCAATTGAAAATCTGTGGGGTGATCTAAAGAGGGCTGTGCACAGGAGATGCCCTCGCAATCTGACAGATTTGGAATGGGCAAATCTTGCCAAGTCAAAATGTGCCATGCTGATAGACTCATACCCCAAAAGACTGAGTGCTGTAATAAAATCAAAAGGTGCTTCAACAAAGAATTAGTTTAAGGGTGTGCACACTTATGCAACCATATTATTTTATTTTTATATTTTTTCTCCCCCCTACCTAAAAGATTTCAGTTTGTTTTTCAATTGAGTTGTACAGTTTATAGGTCACATTAAAGGTGAAAAAAGTTCTGAAATGATATATCTTTGTCTCGTTTTTTTACATCACAGAAACCTGACACATTAACAGGGGTGTGTAGACTTTTTATATCCACTGTATATATATGTAAATTTTTGTTAGTACTAGGTTAGATTTTTTAACCCACGCATGTGCCGTTTGCGTGCATGGGTCCTGCACCTGCTGAGCGCTGGTCAGTAGTGTTGAGCGAACGTGTGTTTTTAGTTCGGCGTCTAAAGTTCGGGTTATCGAAGTATCCCGTTATGGATTCTGCTACCACGGACCATAACGGAATTTAGAATCCATAACGGGATACTTCGATAACCCGAACCTGAACTTTAGACGCCGAACTTAAAACACAAGTTCGCTCAACACTACTGGTCAGTACTGTCAATTACTGACAGCGTCTGCTCAGGTTTCAGTGCTTTTTTTTTTTAAATTTTTATCTTATTCTTTTACTTATCTTTTTCTCTTTTCTTTGTTTCTCTTTTTTCCTTTTGTCCTAATTATTATTTTTTTTATTCATTACAATTCCCCTCACGTGTTAAATCACTACATACACCCCCCTGACACTTTTCATTTTACACACACCAAGAAAAATGTCCCATCCATCCCAGAGAATGTACTCCGTTGAAGAGGCATACACCATTCTTGCCTCTGAAACGGAGTCTGCAAGTGAGGGAGAAGAGGATGCCACATTACTCTACTCCTTCATCATCATCGTCGTCATCTGGTGATGAGGGACCCTCAAGGAGAGATAAAGTAGCTCCCCCCCCCCCAGTGATCCCTTATGGACCACACCACCTGAGGATTATGAGCCCCAAATTCCAAAGTTTGTGGGAAACTCTGGAATTCAGATTGACTGCACGGGCGTCACAGAAATACAGGGTGGGCCATTTATATGGATACACCTTAATAAAATGGGAATGGTTGGTGATATTAACATCCTGTTTGTGGCATATTAGTATATGTGAGGGGGAAACTTTTCAAGATAGGTGGTTACCATGGCGGCCATTTTGAAGTCGGCTATTTTGAATCCAACTTTTGTTTTTTCAATAGGAAGAGGGTCATGTGACACATTAAACTTATTGGGAATTTCACACGAAAAACAATGGTGTGCTTGGTTTTAATGTAACTTTATTCTTTTATGAGTTATTTACAAGTTTCTGACCACTTATAAAATGTGTTTAATGTGCTGCCCATTGTGTTGGATTGTCAATGCAACCCTCTTCTCCCACTCTTCACACACTGATAGCAACACTGCAGGAGAAATGCTAGCACAGGCTTCCAGTATCCGTAGTTTCAGCATATGCTGTGAAGATACGAGATGTGCAGCACCTGAAACTACGGATACTGGAAGCCTGTGCTAACATTTCTCCTGCGGTGTTGCTATCAGTGTGTGAAGATTAGGAGAAGAGGGTTGCATTGACAATCCAACACAATGGGCAGCACATTGAACACATTTTATAAGTGGTCAGAAACTTGTAAATAACTCATGAAAGAATAAAGTTACGTTAAAACCAAGCACACCATTGTTTTTCTTGTGAAATTCCCAATAAGTTTGATGTGTCACATGACCCTCTTCCTATTGACAAACCAAAAGTTGGATTCAAAATGGCCGACTTCAAAATGGCCGTCATGGTCACCACCCATCTTGAAAAGTTTCCCCCCTCACATATACTAATGTGCCACAAACAGGAAGTTAATATCACCAACCATTCCCATTTTATTAAGGTGTATCCATATAAGTGTCCCACCCTGTATATTTGTTCAAAATCTTTTTCTCTGACGAATTAATAAATTTGATGGTGACCCAAACAAATTTATATGCCCAGCAGTTTATAACTCAAAACCCGACATCCTCATATGCTAGACCCCTAGTTTGGACCCCAGTAAATGCAGCCGACATTATGACATTTTGGGGGCTGTTGCTGCATATGAACCTGGTAAAAAATAAAAATAAAAAAATGAGACAATATTGGAGTTCAGATGTTTTGTATAACACTCCAATTTACAATTTGGCCATGTCCCCCTCAAGATTTGAATCCATTCTAAAATTCCTACATTATAATGATAACACAGTGTGCCCCCACCCAAAATGACCCTCAATTTGACCGTCTATTCAAAATAAGACCCCTCCTGGAGCACCTCAACTCCAAATTTACTGAGATGTTCACCCCAGAAAAAGAACTTAGCATAGAGGAGTCCCTTGTACATTATAAAAGAAGAGTTAAATTCAGCCAGTACCTGCCCAGCAAGCGGGCACGGTACGGAATTAAAATGTACAAGCTGTGCGAGAGTACCTCCGGGTACACCTATAGGTTCCGGATTTATAAGGGGAAAGATTCCCTGATACAACCCTCTGAATGCTCCCCCATCCTAGGAGTTACTGGGAAGATCGTGTGGGACTTACTGCACCCACTGGTGGATAAGGGTTACCACCTCTATGTGGATAACTATTATACCAGCATACCCATATTCATGTCCCTAAAAGCCAGAGTTACTGTGGCTTGCGGCACAGTACGCAAAAATCAGAGAGGCCTCCCTAGATCCCTGGTAGGGCAACTACTCCAAAAAGGCGACAGTAAGGCTCTCTGCCATGAGAACATCCTGGTGGTTAGGTACAAGGACAAGAGGGATGACCTTGTACTTACCACCATTCACACTTACAGAAGTTCTCCTGCCCGAGTGTGAGTTACCACAACCACCGTCAACAAGCCAGACTGCATCCTTTATTACAACAGGCACATGGGAGGGGTTGATCTGTCTGATTAAGTTCTGAAGCCCTACAGTGCCATGCGTAAAACTAGCGTGTGGTACAAAAAGCTGGCCGGATACATTGTACAGATGGCAGTGTACAATGCATACATTTTACATAGAGCTGCAGACCACACAGAAACTTTTCTTCGCTTCCAAGAGGTGGTCATCAAGGCCCTAATTTTCCAAAGTCAGGAAGGGGAGGGCCCGAGTACTTCAGGTCATGGTTCCCGTGTTGTACCAGGGCAACATTTCCCTGGTGAAGTCCCACAAACAGTGAAGAGGGTAAAGACCCAAAAAAGATGTTGGGTTTGTTACAAAAGGGGAATACGAAAAGACACCACTTATCAGTGCGACACCTGCCCAGATAAACCTGGCCTATGCATAAAGGGTTGTTTCTGAACCTACCACTCAACCATGGATTTTTAATTTCATCCTTTATGCTCCCTATAATATTTCCACTTTTGTATCTGATTTATTCCACCTCGCTTGCATATCCACTTTCCAACAACCACTACATATTCTTTTCTTTGAGACAACTGTTAGGTCAAAAGTGCCCTAACCACTCCTTAAAATGTTCGTACGGGGGTGCTCTTTCCGAAATGGGGTCACTTCTTGGGGTTTTTCATTTCTGGGAACCTCAGGAAATCTATTTAATGCGACATGGCAGCTAAAATCCATGTCTGTTTATTCAGGCCTGCAAAAACCATATTTTGCACCTTGCCTCTAGAGCCCTGCTATGCGCCCATACAGCAGGCTACAAGCACATATGGGGTGTTTGCAAAAAGGGGAGAAAATGGGGAACACATACTGGGGTGCATTTTCTCCATTGTGGTCTGCTAGTAATTTTTCATTTTTACAAATGTGTGCTTTGAAATCCTTTCTCTAGTATTTCTGCCTTCTGTGAGACACCTGTTAGCTTAAAAGTACTCTTTCCACCACTTAAAATGTTTGTACGGGGGTGCTCTTTCCGAAATGGGGTCACTTTTTGGGGTTTTACATTTCTCGGGACCTCAGGAAATTTATTTAATGCGATATGGCACTTAAAATGTATGTCTGCCAATTCAGGCCCTGTCAGCAAAACTCATATTTTGCCGTTTGCCTGCTATGCGCGCATACAGCAGGCTACAAGCACATATGGGGTGTTTTCTGAATGGGGAGAAAATGGGGAACACAACCTGGGGTGCATTTTCTCCTTTAACCCCTTGTGGGGAAAAAAATTAGGGTCTGCTAGAAATTTTCTTTTCACAAATATGCGATTTGAAATGCTTTCTCAAGTATTTCTGTCTTCTGTGAGACACCTGTTTGCTGAAAAGTATGGGGGTGATTTTTCCGAAATAAGGTCACTTCTTGGGGTTTTTCATTTCTGGGAACCTCAGGAATTTATTTAATGCGACATGGCACCTAAAATCCATGTCTGCCAATTCAGGTCAGCTAAATCCATATTTAGCTATTTGACTATAGAGCCCTGCCACACGCCCATACATCATTTTTTGAGCACATATGGGGCGTTGGCATATTCGGGGGGAAATGGGGAACAAAATGTGGGGTGCATTTTGTCCTGTTACCCCTTGTAAAAGTGAAAAATGTGGCTGTAAAGCAACCTTTTCCGGAAAAAAAATTCATTTTTCTTTTTCACAGCCAAGCATTTCCTAAATCTGCAAAATGGGGTCACATTTTGGGGGTTTCCACTCTAGGGGTACCTCAGGGTGTGTTCAATTGGAAGATGGCGCCTGTGAATTATTCCGGTGAAATTTGCCTTTCAGAAGCCATTTGGTGCTCTTTTCCTTCTGACCCCTGTGGTACACCCATATAGCAGTATACAAGCACATATGGGGTATTGCTGTAATCAGAAGAAAATGAGCAATATATAAGTGGGTACATTTTCTACAGTTCCCCCTTGTAAAAGTGAAAAATGTGGCTGTAAAGCAACATTTTCCTGAAAAGATTGTCATTTTTCTTTTTCACAGCCAAGCCTTTCCTAAATCTGCGAAATGGGGTCACATTTTGGGGGTTTCCACTCTAGGGGTACCTCAGGGTGTGTTCAATTGGAAGATGGCGCCTGTGAATTATTCCGGTGAAATCTGCCTTTCAGAAGCCATTTGGTGCTCTTTTCCTTCTGACCCCTGTGGTACACCCATATAGCAGTATACAAGCACATATGGGGTATTGCTGTAATCAGAAGAAAATGAGCAATATATAAGTGGGTACATTTTCTACAGTTCCCCCTTGTGAAAGTGAAAAATGTGGGCCTAAAGTAAATTTTTCTGGAAAAATAAATTTAATTTTTCATTTTCATAGCCAATTCCATCAATCACCTTTGAGTTCAAAGTTCTCACTACACATCTTTAAATATTCCTTGAGGGGGGTAGAGTTTCCAGAATGGGGTCACTTTTTGGGGGTTTCCATTGTAGGGCCACGTCAGGGTGTCTTCATATGCGTTATAGCTCCCAATTACCATTCCAGCTAAATCCGCTCTCCAAAAGCCATATGGTGCTCCTTCCACTCTGAAGCCTGCTGTGCGCCCATACATCAGTTTTCGAGCACACATGGGTGTTTCTGTAAACTACGGATTCTGGATAATTGGTTTTGAGTTTTGTTTGGCTGTTAACCCTTGATGCGTTGCAGAAAAAAAAAAGAGATAAAAATTTAAAATCTGCTAAAGAAAAGTGAAATTTTTAAATTAATTCTCATGGGGCATCTAAAAGTTTGTAAAATCAGTTTTGAATAGCTTGAAGGGTGTAGTTTCTAAAATGGGGTGAATTATGGGTGGTTTCCAATATGTAAGCCCCAGAAAGTGACTTAATAACTGAACTGGTCCTGAAAAAAATTGGGTTTTGGAAATGTTCTTAAAGAGGACCTTTCACTAGTTTAAAAACTAACTCTATCTGTCGGCAGAGCGGTGCCCAGGGGTCCCCCTGCACTTACTAGTATGTCTGGGCGCCACTCCGTTCGCCCGGTATAGGCTCCGGTGTCTGCAGCTCCCTCTGTTGAACTGGACGGAGTTTTTGTATTAGGCGTGTCCCTTGCTGCAGCGCTGGCCAATCGTAGTGCACAGCTCATAGCCTGGGACTCCAGGCTATGGATGAGGAAGTGGATGAGGTGAGTAATATTTTTATTTTTTAACCCTCAATTGACATTTGACTTTGCATTCTGTATTAAAGAATACTATTATTTTCCATTATACCTATGTTATAATGTAAAATAATAAAGTAAATGGGGTCCCGGGTCGCTCATCCCTCGTCTCCTTAGCAACCAGACGTGAAAATCGCACTGTATCCGCAAGCAAGATTTTCACGCAGCCCCATTCATTTCTACGGGGCCTGCGTTGCATGAAAAACATCGCTCATGTGCACAGCCCCATTCAAGTGAGTCGGTCAGGATTCAGTGTGGGTGCAATGCGTTCACCTCACACATTGCACCCGGGCAGAAAACTCGCTCATGTGAAAGGGACCGAAGACCATGGGGTACATTTATCAAGCTTGCCTGTTTTTTAATATAAAATTAGACAGACGTATTTCATTTGGCTGTCTTTTTTTTGCTGAGTATTTATTAAAAGTCACATAGCAGTCGATGAATTAGGGTACTTTCACACTAGTGTTGCCGGAACTGCCTGCCGGATCCTGAAATCCGTATGCAAACGGATATCATTAGTTTCCAGATCCGTCTGACAAGCGCAATGAAATACCGGATCCATCTCTCTGGTGTCATACGGAAAAACAGATCCTGTATTTATTTTTTTTTTACATTTATAAAAGTCAGCGCATGCGCAGACCGGAAAACCGGTTCAGTCAAGGTGGCAATTTCATTAACACTTGGTACCGGATCCAGCATTAATACATTACAATAAAAATGCCGGATTCAGCAAGTGTTCTGGAATTTACCGTAAAAGGGACGAGACGGAACGGAAGACATCCTGATGCATACTGAATGGATTGCTTTCCATTCAGACTGTATTAGGATAAAACTGATGTGGTTTTTTTTTCCGGTATTGAGCCCCTATGATAGAACTCAATACCGGAAAATTTTAAGGCTAGTGTGAAAGTAGCCTTAGACTAGGGTTATTTTTATTAGCCTGATCTGGTGGTTTTCATTTAGACAGGTTCATATTCACTGAGACTCATAATTTATTTACGGATGAAAAAAAGTTGCATCTTTGTGGAGAAAAGTCACCTTTCTAGGAAAGTCAGACTTTTAATACAAGAAAAAAGGTGCACTTCAACACTGAAAACAGGCGAAAAAAAGTATGTCAGCCCTGGAGTGGAATAGAAATGAACAAAATTCGGCTGCAGCTACATAAATAGGTTGGAAAAAAGTCGCAAAAGTTAGAAAACGTCTGAATTAGGGATCATGTCCACAACTGTGTGCTGGCCATACCCGTATTGCGGCCTGCAAAATACGGGCACAGGCCATTCTGGCACTGCATCGCAGATGCGGACTGATTCACTTGAATGGGTCCGCAATCTGGAAGGCTGGTACAGAACAGAGGCACAGAACCACTACTGAGTGCTTCTGTGAGGTTTCTGTCCGTGCCGCAAAAAAAAAGTTGTGCATTCAAGTGAATGGGTCGGTGCCTGTGCATTGCAGACCGCAGCACGGGCCCAGTCGGCACACGGTCGTGGGCATGAGCCCTTAACCACCTCCCGACCGCCTAACGCGCCGATGCGTCCGGGAGGTGGTTGATTTATTCCTCCTGGACGCATCGGCGCGTCATCTCGCGAGACGCGAGATTTCCTGTGAACGCGCGCACACAGGCGCGCGCGCTCACAGGAACAGAAGGTAAGCGAGTGGATCTCCAGCCTGCCAGCGGCGATCGCTCGCTGGCAGGCTGGAGATCCGAATTTTTTAACCCCTAACAGGTATATTAGACGCTGTTTTCATAACAGCGTCTAATATACCTCCTACCTGGTCCTCTGGTGGTCCCTTTTGTTAGGATCGACCACCAGAGGACTCAGGTAGGTCAGTACAGTCCCACCAAACACCACACTACACCCCCCCCCCCGTCACTTATTAACCCCTTATAAACCCCTGATCACCCCATATAAACTCCCTGATCACCCCCCTGTCATTGATCACCGCCCTGTCATTGATCACCCCCCTGTCAGGCTCCGTTCAGACGTCCGCATGATTTTTACGGATCCGATCCATGTATCCATGGATCCGTAAAAATCATGCGGACGTCTGAATG
This sequence comes from Bufo gargarizans, assembly GCF_014858855.1. Taxonomy (NCBI): domain Eukaryota; kingdom Metazoa; phylum Chordata; class Amphibia; order Anura; family Bufonidae; genus Bufo; species Bufo gargarizans. Next base: position 74,999,309 of record NC_058085.1, on the reverse strand, counting down.
GAGCCTTACAGGGGGGTGATCAATGACAGGCGGGTGATCACCCATATACACTCCCTGATCACCCCCTGTCATTGATCACCCCCCTGTCAGGCTCCATTCAGACGTCTGCATGCGTTCTGTGGATCCGATCCATGTATCCATGGATCCGTAAAAAATCATGCGGATGTCTGAATGGAGCCTTACAGGGGGGGTGATCAGTGACAGGGGGGTGATCACCCTGATTACCCCCTGTCATTGATAACCCCCCTGTAAGGCTCCATTCAGACGTCTGCATGCGTTCTGTGGATCCGATCCATGTATCCATGGATCCGTAAAAATCATGCGGACGTCTGAATGGAGCCTTACAGGGGGGGTGATCAGTGACAGGGGGGTGATTACCCTGATCACCCCCTGTCATTGATAACCCCCCTGTAAGGCTCCATTCAGACGTCCGCATGCGTTTTGTGGATCCGATACATGTATCCATGGATCCGTAAAAAATCATGCGGATGTCTGAATGGAGCCTTACAGGGGGGGTGATCAGTGACAGGGGGGTGATCACCCTGATTACCCTGATCACCCCCTGTCATTGATAACCCCCCTGTAAGGCTCCATTCAGACGTCTGCATGCGTTCTGTGGATCCGATCCATGTATCCATGGATCCGTAAAAATCATGCGGACGTCTGAATGGAGCCTTACAGGGGGGGTGATCAGTGACAGGGGAGTGATTACCCTGATCACCCCCTGTCATTGATAACCCCCCTGTAAGGCTCCATTCAGACGTCCGCATGCGTTCTGTGGATCCGATCCATGTATCCATGGATCCGTAAAAAATCATGCGGATGTCTGAATGGAGCCTTACAGGGGGGGTGATCAATGACAGGGGGGTGATCAGGGAGTCTATATGGGTGATCACCCCCCTGTCATTGATCACTCCCCCCCTGGTAAGGCTCCATTCAGCCATTTTTTTGGGCACAAGTTAGCGAAAATTTTTTGTTTGTTTTTGTTTTTTCTTACAAAGTCTCATATTCCACTAACTTGTGTCAAAAAATAAAATCTCACATGGACGCACCATACCCCTCACGGAATCCAAATGCGTAAACATTTTTAGACATTTATATTCCAGACTTCTCACGCTTTAGGGCCCCTAAAAAGCCAGGGCAGTATAAATACCCCACATGTGACCCCATTTCGGAAAGAAGACACCCCAAGGTATTCCGTGAGGGGCATATTGAGTCCATGAAAGATTGAAATTTTTGTCCTAAGTTAGCGGAAAGTGAGACTTTGTGAGAAAAAAAACAAAAAAAAATCAATATCCGCTAACTTATGCAAAAAAAAAATAATTCTAGGAACTCGCCAGGCCCCTCATTGAATACCTCGGGGTGTCTTCTTTCCAAAGTTGGGTCACATGTGGGGTATTTATACTGCCCTGGCTTTTTAGGGGCCCGAAAGTGTGAGAAGAAGTCTGGGATCCAAATGTCTAAAAATGCCCTCCTAAAAGGAATTTGGGCCCCTTTGCGCATCTAGGCTGCAAAAAAGTGTCACACATCTGGTATCGCCGTACTCAGGAGAAGTTGGGCAATGTGTTTTGGGGTGTCATTTTACATATACCCATGCTGGGTGAGAGAAATATCTTGGTCAAATGCCAACTTTGTATAAAAAAAATGGGAAAAGTTGTCTTTTGCCAAGATATTTCTCTCACCCAGCATGGGTATATGTAAAATGACCCCCCAAAACACATTCCCCAACTTCTCCTGAGTACGGCGATACCAGATGTGTGACACTTTTTTGCAGCCAAGGTGGGCAAAGGGGCACCTTTCAGATTTCGCAGGCCATTTTTTACACATTTTGATTTCAAGGTACTTCTTACACATTTGGGCCCCTAAATTGCCAGGGCAGTATAACTACGCCACAAGTGACCCCATTTTGGAAAGAAGACACCCCAAGGTATTCCGTGGGGGGCACGGCGAGTTCCTAGAATTTTTTATTTTTTGTCACAATTTAGCGGAAAATGATGATTTTTCTTTTTTTTTCTTTTTTCCTTACAAAGTCTCATATTCCACTAACTTGCGACAAAAAATAAAAAATTCTAGGAACTCGCCATGCCCCTCACGGAATACCTTGGGGTGTCTTCTTTCCAAAATGGGGTCACTTGTGGCGTAGTTATACTGCCCTGGCAATTTAGGGGCCCAAATGTGTGAGAAGAACTTTGCAATCAAAATGTGTAAAAAATGCCCTGCAAAATCCGAAAGGTGCACTTTGGAATATGTGCCCCTTTGCCCACCTTGGCAGCAAAAAAGTGTGACACATCTGGTATCGCCGTACTCAGGAGAAGTTGGGCAATGTGTTTTGGGGTGTCATTTTACATATACCCATGCTGGGTGAGAAAAATATCTTGGTCAAATGCCAACTTTGTATAAAAAAATTGGAAAAGTTGTCTTTTGCCAAGATATTTCTCTCACCCAGCATGGGTATATGTAAAATGACACCCCTAAACACATTCCCCAACTTCTCCTGAGTACGGCGATACCAGATGTGTGACACTTTTTTGATGCCAAGGTGGGCAAAGGGGCACATATTCCAAAGTGCACCTTTCGGATTTCACCGGTCATTTTTTACAGATTTTGATTGCAAAGTACTTCTCACACATTTGGGCCCCTAAATTGCCAGGGCAGTATAACTACGCCACAAGTGACCCCATTTTGGAAAGAAGACACCCCATGGTATTCCGTGAGGGGCATGGCGAGTTCCTAGAATTTTTTATTTTTTGTCGCAAGTTAGTGGAATATGAGACTTTGTAAGGAAAAAAGAGAAAAAAAAAAAAATCATCATTTTCCGCTAACTTGTGACAAAAAATAAAAAATTCTAGGAACTCGCAGTGCCCCTCACGGAATACCTTAGGGTGTCTTCTTTCCAAAATGGGGTCACTTGTGGCGTAGTTATACTGCCCTGGCAATTTAGGGGCCCAAATGTGTGAGAAGAACTTTGCAATCAAAATGTGTAAAAAATGCCCTGCAAAACCCGAAAGGTGCACTTTGGAATATGTGCCCCTTTGCCCACCTTGGCAGCAAAAAAGTGTGACACATCTGGTATCGCCGTACTCAGGAGAAGTTGGGCAATGTGTTTTGGGGTGTCATTTTACATATACCCATGCTGGGTGAGAAAAATATCTTGGTCAAATGCCAACTTTGTATAAAAAAATGTGAAAAGTTGTCTTTTGCCAAGATATTTCTCTCACCCAGCATGGGTATATGTAAAATGACACCCCAAAACACATTCCCCAACTTCTCCTGAGTACGGCGATACCACATGTGTGACACTTTTTTGCTGCCAAGGTGGGCAAAGGGGCGCATATTCCAAAGTGCACCTTTCGGATTTTGCAGGGCATTTCTTACACATTTTGATTGCAAAGTTCTTCTCACACATTTGGGCCCCTAAATTGCCAGGGCAGTATAACTACCCCACAAGTGACCCCATTTTGGAAAGAAGACACCCCAAGGTATTCTGTGAGGGGCATGGTGAGTTCCTAGAATTTTTTATTTTTTGTCGCAAGTTAGTGGAATATGAGACTTTGTAAGAAAAAAATAAAAATAAAAAATCATCATCATTTTCCGCTAACTTGTGACAAAAAATAAAAAGTTCTATGAACTCACTATGCCCATCAGCGAATACCTTAGGGTGTCTACTTTCCGAAATGGGGTCATTTGTGGGGTTTTTCTACTGTTTGGGCATTGTAGAACCTCAGGAAACATGACAGGTGCTCAGAAAATCAGAGCCGTTTCAAAAAGCGGAAATTCACATTTTTGTACCATAGTTTGTAAATGCTATAACTTTTACCCAAACCATTTTTTTTTTTGCCCAAACATTTTTTTTTTATCAAAGACATGTAGAACTATAAATTTAGCGAAAAATTTATATATGGATGTCGTTTTTTTTGCAAAATTTCACAGCTGAAAGTGAAAAATGTCATTTTTTTGCAAAAAAATCGTTACATTTTGATTAATAACAAAAAAAGTAAAAATGTCAGCAGCAATAAAATACCACCAAATGAAAGCTCCATTAGTGAGAAGAAAAGGAGGTAAAATTCATTTGGGTGGTAAGTTGCATGACCGAGCGATAAACGGTGAAAGTAGTGTAGTGCCGAAGTGTAAAAAGTGGCCTGGTCATGAAGGGGGTTTCACCTAGCGGGGCTGAAGTGGTTAATATAAAAATTCTATAGAGCCGAACCAGGTGCCTCAAAAACAGGCGCGATTTCATAAATGTGACAAAAAAAAAAACTGCATTTTATTCGACTAAAAAGAGTTACAAACACGTTAGTAAATGTGTCCCTCTGTTCACACAGCGGGGGACATTTACAAAGACAGGCATTTTCATGCTGGTCTGTTTCCCCCTTACGCTGCCGGAGGATTCGCCTATGACGAGGAGTGCGCCCCCAGGCCGGTGTAGGTTTTCGAGAACACATACGACCGTTTCCAGACATACATGTTAGGAGATTTGCCGATGCTGGAGTACCGGCCACCGACGCTCCCCTGCCAATCCCCCGTCTCGGCCACTGACAAAAACTTTTCAACGTAAAAAAGGGGACTTAAATAATCACAAGTTCCTTGATAAATGACCCCCAGCATAATGCGTAATTTTGTGAGGTAAAATCCTGTGCTTCCTGAAGAAAACCTGTGAACCAATGACGAACGGTTGGGATCCATTGTTTTCCTATAAAGAGACAGAAGTAAAATTGATGAGAAAGTCCAATATTAATGAATCTCCTCTATAGTACTAGTCCTGCATACACTTCAACAATACTCTCAGATATATATATATATTCTTTTCACATGATTTGATTCCGTTTTTCCTCACAAAACTTCCACTCCGCGCACAACAGCACCCGAGCGGCCGTCTGCCACCTCTAACATGGCGTCACAAGTCGGCCGTTTAGTCCGGCGGGCAGAGCATGCGCACTCGGCAGGGCCGGGGCTGGAATACAAGATGGCGGCCCCGGCGGGGAGGGAGAGGCGGAGGCGGGATAACAGTGAACGGACAGGAGTCAGTGACGGAGATTGCCTCGGCCCCAGGTGAGGCTCCCGGGGCGTCCCACGCTCTGACACCCGAACCGTCTGGCGTCGTAAAACCCCGAGCTGCCGCTGAGCTCAGACTGCGCTCCCAACGCGCCCCGATAACCGCGCAAAATAACTGCAAAGCCCAGAGCCGCCAGCGCAGCTTCCAGCGCCATCTTGTCACCGCCCGGGGAGCGCGCTGCAGAAGGCGCGAGCACGAGGGGGAGAAAGACTAGGCTTGTAACGAGCGCGCCAAAATGAGAGCGAAGCGACTAATAATAAGAATAGGAAATGTGAATAAATAAAGTGGATGGCGGCGGCAGGGGCGGGGAGTGCAGCTCTGGAGGATGGATGTGTGCCCTGCACAACACGGAGACAGCGAGCTGTGTACCTGTAGACATGGCTGCACCCGCCACGGCATTTTACTAGGCGTATTCCTTTGGTGGTCCCCGCACCCGTGTAAGGGGGGCTTCTGTGTAATATGGGGTCCTCTCTGTGGAGGAGTGTATGTATCTATGTGTCTGACAGGAAAATGGTGGAAAACCCCGGACAAACTGTGCTCTAATGAAGGAGGAGTGTTCACTTCAAGGGTTTGTCCACTTGTGGGCATCTAAGACAGGGACCAGTGGTGACCGCTGCGAACTCTGAGATGAGCCAGTATCACGCGCTGGTCCATTCTGGTTAATGTGTAACGAGGCATAGTTTTCGCTGAATTTTGGACCCCCACAAGCTTCCCCCCACTCCCGTATTCAGCGACCCACCTCCTGTCACAAAGTCAACAAATTCACATAACGTTCAATAGCAAAATACCGCACAAGAGATGCAACACGTGAACCTGTGTGTGCGATTTTCTAGAATCTTTTCATGCTAAAAAGTTGGAATTTTTTGTTCAAATTGGGGCTTGATTAATTTATTTCTTTGCCATTTTTGGGCAGCCTGCCATGCTTATTATAGGTTACTGCCGTCTCCGCCAGCCTAGTGCACAACGGCCCGAGATGTGCCACGGTTATGATGATGATGATGATGGTGGTACAGCTGACCGACGTGTAACACTGTCTCCCCGTAGTCTTTTTGACGGTTTTACAGTTTTTGTGTATTCTGAAATTCTCTACAAAGTGGGGCATGTTTACTTTTCTGCCCCCCCCCCCCAATCCCGTGCACACATTTAGGGTTTGATTTATTTGGTGCACAGCTGTTCTTACATGATCCGTGTTTTTCCAGTTTTATGCTGGATAATACTTAGTGATTGTGAGGCCTGGCTATTGCTCCTAATGTATTATTGTGTCGAGTGTCTGTGGTCCGGGTGGTTTTTGGCGCATCCACTACCCGTATACAGGACGCCTCTGTGTGGGACAAATATTGTTTCCCGTCTTTTCTGTAACTTAGATCATTTTGGTTTCGCATCTTTGGTCACGGCTTCAGTTGCTCCTCCATCTTTACAGGGACCTTTCAGCCCTAGTTTTACCTAAATAAAGAATATTAGAAAAATGTTCCCTGTCCCTGCTCATTAGAAAAAACAATATGACAGTAAAGTTTATTAGAACACATCTGAAAAAAGTGCGCCAAAAAATCATACACATGTAGACAAAAAAATACGCCTCCCCCAGTGTGTCATAGTTTTAAAGGGGTTAGCAAACCCCTGTAATGCCCCCCAAAATGCCCGGGACCCTTGTACTGGTTATACTTCGCTACCGGTGTCGCTTCAAAACATCGGGGGGGTGGGGGCCAGGCCGGGCCGCAACGGGAATGAGTCTCCAAACAGCTTATTGTCTAATAAACCTAAAGGGGTTGTCTCATCACAGACAATGGGGGGCATATTGCTATGATATGCCCCCATTGTCTTATCGTTGCGCGTCCCAGCGCCTATATCGGAAACAGAGCCTGCAAGGTGGTGGCTGGAGGACTTCAGTCCGACCACCACCAAGGGCGCTTCCCATAGAAGTGGATCGGAGCGCACCGCACATGACCAGCCACCGCTCCCATTCACTTCTATGGGGCCGATGGAAATAGCCAAGCCAGCTCTCGGCTATTTTCAGCGGTCCCTTAGAAAATGAATGGAGGACGGCTGTGCGTGCGCAGTGCGCCCTCCCAACGCTTTTGGCTCTCCATTCTCGATGCGGGTGGGTCCTGCACCTATAAGACAATGGGGGCATATCCTATATTCCCCCATTGTCTTTGATGAGACAACCCCTTTAAAGTGTGTGTATATATATATATATTCACAAAAAAAGGCGTACCTGAGGGCTCGTTCACACGAATGTGAGAAGCCCGTGCTGTGGACCGCAAATTGGGGCAGCCGCATGGGGATCGTGGACCTATTCACTTGAATGGGTCCGCGATCCCTCCGTTCCGCAAGAGTATGGGCCCTTAGTTTACATTCACACAACTGTATGTATTTTCCAATCTGCAAAATGTGGATCCTCAAAAAAAAAAAAAGGGGGGACGTCTGTGTTTCAGTTTTATTTTCGTGGACCCATTGTAGCAATGTCTATCCTTCTGGTCACGTACGTTTTTTCTGGACTGCAGAACAGACATACGCATGTGGACATCACACAGTGTGCTGTTCGCATTTTTTGCAGCCCCATTTAAAAGAATTGGCCCGTACCCAATCTATAAAAAGTACCTAGCGGAGCAAATATACAGTTATAGGGCCTTAGGGGACCTTCCCACGCTGCAGCTTCATTCACCTGACTAGGGCTTGCGGAAATCCACGTGCTTGTTGCCTTATTCAAATGAATGGAGCAGCAAAATCCGTAGCATGTGAAGGCGCCTTAATACATTACCAGCAAAGACAAATCTCAAGTAGAGTTTCCTTCATTTTTTTTTTTTTTCCAGTGCTGAAATTGACCTGCCATGCGGATTTAGAAAGAGACGGCATGTCAGTTGTTTGTGTCATATTTTTTTATTGCCATACAAAAGGTGAGATCTTCAGCAAACCTGAACCAAAAACTGCAAGTAACAAATGCGGATTTTGGTGCAGAATTTCTGTTAGTCTAACCGCACCAGTGTGCAGGTACCCTAAGTCTCTAATCTCATTGGTGGGATCATTCCTAGGAACAATCTGATGGACAAATGGTCACCGCCTTCTGGCCTATCATAATCCTATGTGTAGGGCTAGGTCTGGGCACGTCAGTGTAAGGCCTCTTTCAGACTATTATTATTATTTTTTTTCATTCAAAAAAAAAAAATCTGAAGACATACGCAAATGCATCCATATGTCTTCTGTATCCATTCCGTTTTTGCAGAACCATTAATTGAAAGTTTTATGCCCAGCCCAATTTTTACTATGTAATTACTGGATATGGAAAAACGGAACGGAAAAACGGAACAACTGATCCGTGAAAAATGGACAGCAAAAAACTAAAAAAAAGCTATACGGTCATGTGAAAGGGACCTAAGGGCTCATGCAGATGGTTGTTGCTTGGCTGTTCCGTGCATCGGGGACTGCAATTTGCACGGGCATAATCAGTGCAGCTGTTGCAGACGGATGCAGGACAATTCAACTTGAATGGGTCTGTGATCTGTCCGCAACTGATGTGGTGTACAAACGGCCGGGGCCCGTATATTGCGGACCTGCTGTCTGCGGGGCACGGCTGTCTCCATGAGCCCTAATACGATGGGTTCTGTAAAAAGAACAGCTCCAGATCAAGCTCTATGGGAAATAGGTATTGCAGAACACACTTTTTTTCTGCTACTTTTTGTTGATTAGGTGGCGTTTGGCGACTAGTACCTCGAAACCGAAGTTTACAAAATCAGCTATCAAAGTTCTTCAACGAAGTCCCGCTCTACTTTGTAAATAACTTACTTTGGCTTATCGGAGCCCATACATTCTAATACTGGTACTGAGACAGATCTCCGCACAGTATTATTCCAGAGTTTTGACCGAAGCGACTTCGGATGAAGCATCCGCAGCTCGCGTCGCTCAACACTTATAATGACATATGATGCAGTGAGTTTCTACCTCACTACGGGTCTATCGTACTGTACTCAATGCATTATCTGAACATGGTCCTGGAAATGCAGCCGTCACACATAGTGGGTCAGACCCATTGACTTGAACAAACAAGCCTAGCGGGAAAAACGGACTAGAACAGAGCATGCTGCGGTCTTGATCGTATGAATTGGAGCTCAGACAGCACATCATGAACATCACTCATTGGAATAAAGACGTTATTGTGCCCTCCCATTTGTAGGAGGCCAGGTTGTAATGAATTTAGCTTACAAGTGCTTGCATCATATGACAGTGCTCGCTAATTAGAAAAAGAGATGTCCCTCCCTGGAAAGAGGCCCGGAGCAGTAGTAAATGCGCCTGTCTTGATTGCATTTCAACAAGTACAAGTCATAACGTGGCCAATTAATGTTAAATGGGGAGGCCTGTCTGTAGATTGTAAGCTCATATGGGCAGGGCTGCCACCTAGTGCATATTGTTACCCTGTGTGTGGACTGAACATGTATAGCTTACATAAATGTCACATCTCCGTCAAGGAGATCCGGCAGGCTGTTCCGGCATAGAGCAGCTGGATCTCGCAGGATTCAGCGTTGCCAGATTTTCTACTTCACCCCGGATCACCATTGACCGTAATGAGACAAAAGCTGTTGCATGCAACATTTTTATGTCTGGCCGACTGCCGGATCTTCTTGACAGAGGTGTGAACTGGGCCTTACTGTGTCGAGTGCCACAAAAGCTGATGGTGCTGTGTGAGTTTCATATACCATTACTGTCAACTTTATTGATTGGAGCATTGAGTAAAACTGACTGGAAATGGTTACAGAATGCAGTGCAGGGTCATGGAGCGATTGTGCTGAGTGCGTGAACCCCTTTCTTCTTTAGGGTAGAGTTTGGTTTAAGTGCCACTGTAGTTTTAATGTGTTTTTTTTAATTTTATTTTTTTATACAAAGTGTATTCAACAGATAAATGTTAACTAGAAAGGTACGGGTTTTAAAGGGGGGTTTCCCAGATTTTTTTTTAAACTGATGACCTATCTTCAGGATAGGTTGGCAGTATCTGAACAGTGCAGGTCCTACACCTGGGACCCACGCCGATCTGCTGTTTGAGAAGGCATTGATGCTTGCAGTAGCGCCATGGACTTTTCACAGCTTTGCCTAGGCCAGTGATAGGCAAACTGCGGCTCTCCAGCTGTTGCAGAACTACTACTCCCAGCATGCAAAGACTTCCTACAGGTATCAGCCTACAGCAGGGCATGGTGGGAGTTGTAGTTTTGCAACAGCTGGAGAGTCGCAGTTTGCCTATCACTGGCCTATGCCATTGTGAAGTCACATTCATCTGTCACATGGTCTAAGCGGAGCTGTGACCCATTGAAGTGAAAGGGGCTGAGCTGCGATACCAAGCATATCTGCTTTCCAATGTACAGCGCTGTGCTTGGTAAGCTGAGAGAAGGCTGCAGCGCTACTGCAATCGACAGAGGTCCCAGGTGTTGGACCCCCACCGATCAGATAGTGATGATCGATCCAAAGGATAGCAAAGAAAAAGGGGGTCAGTCAGCGCATCCCAATGCGCAGCTGCCATGGCAAGAAACGCAAAGAAAAAAAAATACACAATGCAACAGCACTCTGCAAACCAAATAAAGTACAATAATGCTATAGTAATAGAAAATTTTCTGCTGCTAATGCTATGCTTATTTTGTAAAATTGAGATTCTTGGCAAATATATTTTGTACAAAATTATTTGGGCCCGTCTGCCACACGTCAAGGACTAAATGCTAACTGCTACTGCAGTTTGTACTGAAGTTGTGGCTGACTCCACCCCTGACCAGCCTGTCTGCCCCATAGGCTGATTTTAATTAGTGTAAGTATAATGCTCCCTGCACACGAATGTGTGCACCCTGTGATCGTGCTGCAGCCCGCAAAATGTGGGCCGCAATGCACGAACACAGTCCGTGGGGCAGCCACAGCGGATCGCGGACCCATTCACTTGAATGGGTCAGCGATCCGGCCGTTCCGCAAAAAGATAGGACATGTTCTCTCTTTTTGCAGAACGGAAGTACGGGACAAAACCCCATGGAAGCACTCCGTAGGGTTCCGTTCCGTGCTTCCATTCCGCATCTCTAGATTTGCAGACCCATTCAAGTGAATGGGTCCGCATCCGTGATGCGGAATGCCCACCGAACGGCACCAGTGTATTGCGGGTCCGCAATACGGCAAGGCGGCGCACACATTTGTGTGCAGGAGGCCTAAGGGTGCGTGTGTTCAAGGGGTGGTCTCACGTTAACAAATGGCAGTTAGGGTGGGTTCACATCACGTTTTATGCCTCCGTTTCACGTACATGTTAGGAAAAAAAAGATACAAAAACGCAGCAAACCATGTCACAATCCGGTAAAAAAAGTATACATTTTTTTTACAATGGTAAAAAAAAGTATAATTTTTATTTTATTTTTTTGCAATGGAACTCCATGTGGAACGGATGGCCATTGTATGGTATTAGTTTGAGGCATCCGTTTAATCTATAAAAATTTTTTGTATACATTAAACGGACAGGAACAATGTGAAGTGCAATACGGCAACGGGGTGCACACGTTAGTGTGCAGGGGGCCTAAAGCTGTAGCCTGCACTCACTCATTTGGCACCAGGAGAGGTATAGAGTGGGCTCAGCATGCATGTTGGTACCTGCATCTCCTGAATTTTATAGTGGTCGTTATGGCACATAACGGGTAGCATTTAGTGTTAGGTTCCTGTCTTTCAGAGATCACCTTGACGTGTGGCAGACGGGCCCAAATAATTTTGTACAAAATGTATTTGCCAAGAATCTCAATTTAAAAAAAAAAAGCGTAGCATAGCACCAGAATATTTTCTATTACTATGGCATCATTGTACTTTATTTGGTTTGCAGAGTGCTGTTGCATTGTGTTTTTTTTTTTTTTTTTTTCTTTGCGATCCAAAAGATAGGTCATTAGTAAAAAAATTAAATCTCAGAAAAAAACTTTAAAAGGGACTCTGGGGCCAATTTTTATTATTGCATTGTACTTGTTTTGAGCTCAAAATCATTTTTCAATTTGTTTTTATTAAAAAAATGTTGAACCTCTGTCTCTGTGTAGCCTTCAGATTCTCTAGTAGCAGGCTCTGACTTTTCACTCGGTTCATTATCTCTGATCTCCTAAACACTCATTATAGGTCAGTTTTTTCTCTTACTGATAAGAATGCGTCTTAGGCTACATGCACATGACCGTATTTTGTTTGTGTCCGATCCGTTTTTTTCGCGGATAGGATGCGGAGCCATTCATTTCAATGGGTCCGCAAAAAACAAGGACAGCACACAGTGTGCTGTCCGCATCAGTATGTCCGTTCCGTTGCTCAGCTAAAAAAATAGTGCATGTCCTAGTGCATGTTTCTAGTTTGCGGACAAGGATAGGCATTATTACAATGGATCTGCAAAAAAAACGGATCCGCAAAAAAAACTGATGCCATACGGAATGTCATCAGTTTTTTGTTTGCGGACCGCAAAACACACACGGTCGTGTGCATGTAGCCTTAAAAGGAACCTGTCATGTGGATATTTGATTATAATCTAATTATATACAATCATTAACTACTAAAAAGTACCTTGTATTCACTTACTGGTGTGACAGATGGTTACCTCATAATACACACAAAGATGCCGCATGCCACATGCTAATGAGCTGATTTGAGTCCAGCGTATATTTAATTCAGAGCTATAGCCACTCCCCTGCCCACCTGCTGCTGATTCATATGGAAACAAACTGTCACTCAGCAGCAGGGGGGCGGGGAGAGTCAGGAGCTCATGTATATTTATGACTCATCATTATCAGCTGGAGCTTTTCAGTACAAGATGTTGGCAGATTGACTGGGTCAATTAAAGAAAGTGACCCAGCATTTTGCTAAGAGAATCAGTCACTTATTTATGTTGTCCTTAGTTAGGACACCATAAAACTGGTGACAGGTTTCCTTTAAATAAGTGTTTATGACCTCTTAGTAATTTCGAGATTTTTTTAGATGACCAACACAAAGTGAAAAATTATTTTTAGTTCAAAATTAGTAAAATGCGATCATAAAACAATTGCCCCCAAAGGTGTACATAGCCTTTAAACCTTTGCTGAAACCATGATGATCGGCACATTCAGGTTTTCATCGGCATCGCTCAACGGAGATTCGGGGAGCATAGTGACCAGCGGGAATGCTGGGACTTGGACCCCCGCTGATGATCCTATCCTGAGGAAAAGTCATCTTTATCTTTTCCAGGATAACCCCTTTAATTAGAAGATGCTATATATATTTTTTTTATTATTTATCTGATATCCATTGATTTTAACCCCTCAAATAAGTGAAACCATAAGGCAATGAACCAGAGTATTCTCGTTTTTACAGTATATCATTAAATCCCACTACTGGGCCCACATCGCATTGTTTTCTACAGATATAATAATGATGATTATCACTATTGTGCCTCTGCAGAAGTAACATAACACCCATGTCATCCTGCGCTCACTTGTACAGTCATTTGCCAGCATGATATATCTATACATCATATATGTTGTGTCAACACCAGTGATTAATTTTATTTTTTCATATACGTGTGTCTTTTTTTCATTGCTAGTTTGGTCACACAAAATGGCCCGGGATAACCATGGAAGTCCTCAAGAGGATGCCGCCTTGATCAGCCTGTCCCCTAGTACATCAAGCTCACCTCAGCCTCAGTCCGTCTTCTCTGACTTGCCAGGTAACTTACATCCTTCATGGTGGTTTTGCGTTGAGATATAATATGTGATACTCATATCTGCCATATTTCTGCAGATGAGCTGCTGCAGGCTGGATGGGAGAAGTGCTGGAGTAAGAGGGAGAATCGACCATATTATTTTAACCGTTTCACCAATCAGTCCCTGTGGGAGATGCCTGTGCTGGGCCAGCATAACGTCATTGTGAGTACCAGTAATCTTTTCATTGCACAGAATATCACATCTGTAGATCATCGCCATGACATCCGCTTAACTTATTGATCGCTGAGATATTATGTTGGATTATAGGTTTGTCTGTCTGTAAATTGTCATATAATTTCTTTTCACACTGTTTAAAATGGTTTTCAGTCAGTTTAGGTTTTTTAAGGACTCTTCATGGTGTAAAATAATAAAATGTCAAGACTAACCTTACCGGCCCCCCACAGACTGCATACATTAATAAATGTGTGTTCCTAGATCAGTCATTCATGGCTGACGCTTGAATGCCAGTCATATACGTTAACCAGAGGTGGCTTGGGTTATGAAATCTGTCGAGTGGGCTGTGCTGTTTTCTTAACTCCCCATAGAAGTGAATGAGAGCTATGAAAACAATGTAGCACAGCCTTCCCAGCTGTTTCTGTAACCCCAGTCACCTCTGACATTTATGACGTGTATGCCAATCATCCAGATCGGCAGGGGTTCAGCTGTATGACGAGAAGACACATTGCCGATCTTATATTGATGACCTATCCTGAGGATAGGTTATGAATATTAAATGCCTTGAAAAACCCCTTTAACCACTTTTGGACCGCCTGTTGACTATATACCTCGAGGAGGTTCACAGTTCTGGATGTTTCTGAACATCCTTGCAGAGTTAGAAGCAGCATAGTTATCAGACAGCTGCAGGAGAGGTAGATCGACTGTCAGTGACAGCTGGGCTTCTCATAGAGAAGGCAGCGATGGTTGTTACTGTCCCTGTCTTCTCCATTGATGTATACACAGTGCTCAATGACTGCTGTATATACAGATCAGAAATTGACAATGCCGCTTCCTGTTTCAGTACTAGTGATCATGTGATTGCTAGCGGACAGGTATCTGGATGAGATGTTGGATGTTAGCAGACCCAGATCAGCTCTGCAGGAAGGCTCAACCTCCCTTGTAAAGGGAACTGTATCCCCTTGTAACTGGGGCTAATATGTCAGAGAAATCATAAAAATGTTAAATGCCCCAAAAACTCTTTTATAATCTTTTACACAGGCCGATTGGGAATGAATGTTGGTATACAAGATGACTGTAAACATGTCACTGTCAAACACTTGGGTGATGAAATCTTTTATTCTCCTCCATTAAAAATGCTCATTTGTCAGCAGAACACCTCCCCATGTAAAGAGGGAATGTCCTCAATAGCTCTCCTCTCCCCCCCCCTGGCTGTGACGTGCTCACCTGTGATTGGACAGCTCACAGCAAGGGAGTAGGAGACGCCCGTGAGAAACACAGCCATCTCCTCCTCCCTGTACTAATGGTATGGATTTACATACCAAGGTCATTTAGGGGACGGTGAAAGGTCCTGTTTTTTTAAATCAAATCATTTTTATTGAAATTGAAATTTCTGTTTTCTTTTTTCCAAAAAAGACATTTTCAGGGTTCACAATATGACAAAATGAATAACAGAATAAAATTCCATCATGGCTCACAGCAACAAGCATAATAATTATTACCATAGCACAGCATACTCACACTTGAGTACATGAAGTCGCAGAGAGTAAACATCCCCCAAAATCTACCATATCCCTAAACAGGTCAACTTTCCCTTGACCAACAGGACATCTCCCCCCCCCCCTCCCCCCTCTTCCCCTCCCCCCCCAACAAAGAAAAAGGAGTATTAAACCTTCAAACCCATTTTATAACATGAGATGAGTATGAGACAACCATTCATTCCACAGTTTTTCAAACTTCTGAGGGCAGCCACGCTTTACAAACACACTCTTTTCCAAGATCAACATGTCATTCACCTTCCTTTCAAACTCTTCTATAGTTGGCGGACTCCCCTGGATCCACCTCTGCGCCACCAGTTTCCTAGCCACATAAAGCAGTCTTCCCACCGCCACCTTAACCAACTCACTCTCTCCAATCTCAGCTACATATCCCAGCACACACATCTTAGGATCTCTTTGCAATCTCAGCCCCATGTTCCGGTTAATCCTATTCATCACCCTTTCCCAATATCCACTTATAACCGAGCACGACCACAACATATGCACCAGATCCGCTCCTTCCACCATACATTTCGGACACCTATCATCGGTCCTGACCCCAATTTTCCGTAAAAACACTGGTGTCTTATACACTCTGTGAATGATAAAAAGTTGTGAAAATTTTGCCTGCTCGCTGAGAGACACTCTGGGAACCGCCTCCAATATATCATCCCACTGATCCTTCGAAACTGCACCTAAGTCCCCTTCCCACTTCATCATCCTTGACCGGGGGAATCCCTCCAGAAAGCTATCCAATAACACCGTATACACCTGAGAAATCAGTCCTCTCTTCCCGCCCTTCGGAAGGATAAGTTTCTGCACCACATCCATTGTAGCTATACGACACCCTTTTCTCACCGTGACCTCATATGCATGCCGCAATTGCAGATACTGATAGAACCAATTCTTGGGGACATCAAACTCTTGTTGCAGACCCTGAAAAGATTTGAATACCGTGCCATCAAGTAATTGACCTATCCTCATGACTTCCCTAGACTCCCAGTTCCTAAGTCCCGACAGTGACATGAATTCTGGCAACAGACAGTTGTCCCATATTGGGGAAAGCTCCCCCACTCCTCCCACACCCCTAATTTGCTTCACCGTCGCCCACACTTTCTTCATAAGATCAATTACTAGGACCCTATCTTTCCCCCCATGCATGCCCGCCCCCTCCAAAATGCACATAAGGTCCCTACTACCCACCCAATGCTGTAATATCTTTCCCGTCACATCCACGGCCTGAAAGTCAATCCAGCCCTTAAAATGCTGACACTGAGCCGCCAGGAAATACAACCAAGCATTAGGTACAGCCAAACCGCCCTCCGTCTTAGAGTACTGCAGCGTCTCCAATTTAATCCTTGCTTGGCCATACTTCCAAATAAGATCTCTAAAAATGGAGTGTATTTTCCTAAACCTATCTCGCGGAATCCAGACAGGGGCATTATTAAGCACATAGAGTAACTGCGGCATCATTACCATTTTTAAAAGGTTCACTCTACCCACTACCGACAAAAAGAGCTTACACCAAATTCTCACCTTCAGCCTGAAAGCTACCAGCAGAGGGGTTAGATTAAGATCCTCAAAATCCATCAGTCTAGGCGTTATGTACAATCCTAAATATTTAAACTTCGTCACCCAAGGAATTCTATCATCCTCTCGCACCTCAGGCACACACTGTCCATCCACAGGCATCAAAGCAGATTTTTGCCAATTAATCCTAAGACCGGAGAAGCTCCCAAAGCTATCTATCAGTGACATGGCACCATCCAAGGATGACCCAGTATCGCCCAGAAAAAGCAAGGTATCATCGGCGTAAAGAGCCACCTTATTCTGGACATTACCGTATCTAAACCCCACAATATGAGGAGACAGGCGTATCAAAGCAGCTAGTGGCTCAATGGCCAGAGCAAATAATAGGGGCGACAATGGGCATCCCTGTCTGGTGCCTCTTGCCAATTTAAAACTGTCCGACAACCCTCCATTCGCTCTAATACGGGCTCTGGGACAGGAATACAAAACCTGCACCCACCGCACAAACCGGTCCCCAAACCCCATAACTCTCAGAACACCCCACAGGTACGTCCACTCCACACTGTCGAATGCCTTAGCGGCATCTAAGGAAAGCAAGGCCCTATCCCCGCAGTTGTCAGCCGGGACATTCAGACCAGCATACAGCCTCCTGATGTTGATAGCCGTCGACTTCCCAGGCATAAAACCTGTCTGGTCAGGATGTACAATAGACAGAATCACCCTGGACAACCTGTTCGCCAACACCTTAGCCAGGAGCTTCACATCAGCCGTAAGAAGCGAAATTGGTCTATACGATTCTGGAAATTTGGGATCTTTCCCAGGTTTGGGAAGTACTACAATTATAGCCTCCTGCATTGAGGGTGGAAGCGAACCAGTCTCCAGTGAGTATTCCAGCACCTTGAGTAATTCCGGGAGAAGCAACCCCTGCATTTTCTTATATACCTCCACAGGCAAACCATCTGCCCCCGGGGCCTTACCATTCGCCATCCCACCCAGTGCTGCTTCCAGTTCCTCCAATGAAATCGGCTCCTCCAGTCTCTCTCTATCCTCCTCCGACAGAACCTGCAACTGTGCCCCCTCTAAAAAGGCGTTCAGCGCTTCCCCAGAACTAGGGACAGTAGATTCATACAGTGACACATAAAATCCCTTTAATACCTCTAAAATTCCCTTGGTATCCTGCCTACCGCACCCATTCCCATCCCACAGCTCCTGTATACAGGAGGATCCCCGCTGGGCCTGAGAGACGACCGACAGCAAATGCCCTACCTTCTCACCCTCTTCGAAGGACCTTTGGCGGTAAAAACTACGCTTCCGCTCCGCTGCCTGAATTAAGTGACACCTCAACTGCTCCTGAGCCCCCGCCAGCGCCTCACTATTAACCAGGGAAGGCACCCTGCCAAACACTCGCTCAGCTTCTGCCGCTTGTAAATGTACCTTAACATCCGCCTCCCTAGACTTGGTTTTGTGCTTACAAATCTCTTTAATTAACACTCCCCTCAAGAATGCTTTCATAGCATCCCAAACCCCGTGAATCGAGGCCGTTCCTACATTTATTGCAAAGTATTCCTTAACCGCTTTAGAGACTTCAGATAGATCCCCCAATACATTCAGCCAGTGCGGATTGCACTTCCACAACCTCGGTCCCTGTCCAAGCTCCCCCAAGCACAAATCAATCTGTACCAGAGAGTGGTCAGACAACGACCGGGGATGATAAACAACCCCCCGGACCAGAGGTAACATACGGTCATTAACAAGCGCCAAATCAATACGTGATAATGAATGATGCGTAGCAGACCGACACGAATATTCACGCCTATCGGGGTTGCGAACTCTCCACACATCCACCAAACCAACTTCAGCCATAATATTCCTCAAGGCCGCACTACCTGGCGATCCGCCCGCTCCTTCCACCCTACATCTATCCATCAAATCATCCGGCGTGCAATTAAAGTCCCCCACTAGTAGCCAAGGCAACCCAGGGAAGTCCGCCACAAACGACATAATCGCCCTCACCAAGGGAGAAGCAAACGGAGGTGGCACATAAACCGCCACTAATACCACCTGGACCCCATCAATCTTACACACAATACAGACAAACCTGCCCTCACCATCCACACATTGCTGCACATGTTCATACCTGATACTCTTATGCACTAAAACACTCACCCCCCTGGAATGCGAAGAGTGCGTCGCATGAACCACTTGGCCCACCCAATTCTTGCTCAGCCAATGTACAGTATCCCTAGTCAAGTGCGTTTCTTGCAAGCAAAGAACGGCTGGCTGAAAGCGCCCCAAATAGTGAAAAATACTCTGCCGTTTTTTCCCATCCGCCATACCTCTCACATTCCAGCTCAACACTTTAATCCCCCGTGTCATGGTGAAACATACCAACATATCTGAGTCTCACTCCCCGCTCACACCCCATCCACTCACACACACCTCCCTTCATCATACTCCTATCGGTCTTTCTACTCCTACCCCAACCCCCCCCCACCCCCCCACCCCCCTCCCCATCCAATAACAGGTTACTGTACCCGGGGATCTCAGTCCCCCCTCCAACACCCACCCTCCCTAACACAGGGCATACAGAGAGCAACTCGCCCCCAAACCTATTATACTTATAACATATTACAACTCCTTTTCTTGAGTAGAGAATCCTCCCCACTACAGAGAAAAACATCTAACATTGCGAAACCGCCTACTCCCTCCTCAGGATCTACCATACGGTAGCATTGCATAACACACTTCATAACTGGTGCAACATCATAGCAACCTTAAAGTGCAAACACATGGTATTAATAAGCATAAGAACCATATCTCAGCTGTCTTCAAGTGTCCAGGGCCCCACTCCTCAATTGCCGCTCGTGGACGTCCAGCCACTGCGCCGCTTCCTCCGGATCCTCAAAAAATCTGGTGGATCCCAAAGCCACCACACGCAATTTAGCAGGGAACAGCATAGCATACTGGACTTGTAATCCTCTCAGCCTCTTCTTTACATCCATAAATCTACTTCTTCTCCGCTGCACCTCATTCGAGTAATCAGGAAATATGGACACTTTAGCTCCATTCAGGACCATCTCCACATTGTCCCTAGACTGCCGCAGGATAGTGTCCCGGTCCTTAAAGTGCAGAATCTTCGCCAACATCGGGCGGGGGGGCCTGCCGGGCGGCAGCGGCCGCATGGGCACCCTGTGCGCCCGTTCTACCGCATACAGGGAAGAAAGGCCTTTCTCATGAAATAGCTGATACAACCACTTTTCCACGAACTCCGTGGCATTGTCCCCCTCCGCCTTTTCTGGCATTCCCACAATCCGCAGGTTACTTCTTCTGGACCTGTTCTCCAGATCGTCCGTTTTGGCGTATAAAGCAGCTATGTCCTTAGCATTCATTTTCGCCGCCATTTGCAACGGCTGTACAGCATCTTCAATTGTGGACACCCTTTTCTCTAATTCAGAGGTACGCTCAGAAATCTTATGCAGGTCATGCCTAATTATAGACACATCTGATCTCAGGCTGCCAACTTGCACTGTGAGCACTTTCAGGGTACTGTTACAGCTAGCCACAGCAGCCATGATATCTTTCAGGGTGGGCTCCTCAGTAGCTGCAGCCTTAGGGCCTACTGTATTTTTCACTGCGCCTGCAGGAGTGAGCGGCGGCCAGTTCACCGCATCCAGGGCCTCACCATCAAGGGAACCGTCCTCCTGATCAGACGAGGTATGTATGTCCACCTCCTTTCCCTCAGCCCAATCGCCCACTCTGCCATCAGCACGAGCATACTTGCTCAGTTTCGCCGCCACACTCTGACTCATCGTCATCTGCGCCGGCTCCTCTCCTCCATCGGCGCCATCTTGGCCCGCATCCAGCCTGTCAGACCTCGGCGCTTTACTTGACTTCCGCGGCATAACGGGGCACGCACAATCACCGCTGCACTCTCCGGTCTCTGTCTCTCCACCAGGGTACACCAGGAAAGCAATTAGCTGGGTGCTACCATATATTTATTCAGGATATCGGCAGGAGCTGTGAGCGGTGCGTCCTACTCCATGCGCTCTCAGGCCACGCCCCCCCGAAAGGTCCTGTTTAAAGAGGTCTCATCACAGACAACGGGGGCGTATTGCTAGGATATGCCCCCATTGTCTTATAGGTGCGGGCCCCACCACTGGGACCCGCACCTTTATCGAGAATGGAGCCTGCAAGGTGGTGGCTGGAGGACTCCAATCTGGCCACCCCCAAGCGTGCTCCCCATAGACGTGAATGGGAGTGCACTGCGCATGACAAGCCATTGCGCCCATTCACTTCTATGGGCCCGACGGAAATAGCCAAGCCAGCGCTCTGCTATTTTCAGCGGCCCCAAAGAAAATGAATAGATGGAGGCTGCGTATGCACAGTGCGCCCTCCAACACTTTCGGGGCTCTGTTCTCGATATAGGTGTGGGTCCTGGCAGTGTGACCCACACCTATAAGACAGTGTGGGCATATCCTAGAGATATTCCTCCATTGTCAGTCATGAGACAACCCCTTTAAGGATTGAAATGCTTGAGGGCCATGTGAACGATAAATGTGATGTCACAGGCTGAAGAAGAGGCCGCAGCGCTCACTTGAACGCTGTGGTCTGTTCAAACAGTTGATTGCTGTGAGTCAAACCCCCACCCAGATATTGATGACCTAGTTAGTCAGTATTTAACCCTTTTATGACTGCCATACAGCTGTATACATGTTGTTTATGCCCCGTGCAGTTAGCATTCATATCAATGCTAGCCACATGACTACATTTTTGCAGTTTTCTCCCAAATTAAACCTAAAAAATGGAAAAGAAAATCTCTAAAAAATTAATAAAAAGCTTTAGGTGCCACATAAAAAATGTTGCAAAAAGATTTTAGCCAAAAAAGTAAAACAAGTTAGGGCTGTTAACCCACTAAGTGTGCAAAATCACAAAAAAACTGTCTGGTCATTAAAGAGGTTGTCTAGCTTCCTACATTGATGACCTATTCTCAGCATAGGTCATCAGTATCCTATCGGCAGGGTGACAACTCCCGGCTGTTTGACCTTCACTGTTAACTTGATGAAATGCTGTCCAGTGCTGCCTGTAGAAAACTCCATTCAATTAAACTAAGATTCATCTGGAGTACAGACTATGAAAAGGCAGCCTTGCAACAGTTAGATGTATGTCATGAATGTTATACTAGATATTACTGAAGAGATTTCAGAAAAAAAACAATGTTGTGTCTTTTCCGTTAGTCGGATCCTCTTGGCCTTAATGCAGCACCGGTGCCTGCAGAAGGAGGAATGCCCTTGCCCACAACACCCAAGGAGACAAAACCAGCAAAGAGAAGATTGTCTGAGGAGTTGCCAACTACTGATGTCCCAAAAAAGCCGAAAGTTAGTAATTTTCTGTTTGTTGTCAGTTCTGAGAAGCTTCCTTTTTAGGTTCATTGATCTTAACCTCATCTTTAACTTCTAGATTGAGTCTACTCCTACAACCACACCAGCTGCTGTGCCATGTTCGCCAGCTGTCCCTGGGGTATCTTTGGAAGAAAAGCAATTTGCAAACCTGATAAAAGCTACGGAGTGAGTTATGAGACTTATGAAGAAAAAATGTACAGGGAGAATTAGTGATTATAAAGTATAAACCATAGTGGTTTTTAGTCCACTGTTGTATGCAGAGGACAACGCTGCCAGAACAATCAGATCATTGCCCAGGAATGTGTTTACAAAACCCTGGCTATAAACTGATATCACCAGTTGTGGCCAGCAATAGAAAATGTAGTTTTACATGGTGCACTTTAAAATGGCAACCAAGTCTACGAGCCACTCTTGGTAACAGAAATGACTTGTATTTGGCTTTCTTTACCACCAGTTTTCCCCTCTGCAGACTCTATCTGTAATTCTCAGTTGTCCCTAAGCTAGTGGTTGTAGACCGACTGCTATGATGTCTCCTATACACATCACATATAAAGTAGAGGAGATCCTGCTAATCTGTCACTATTACTTATATACAGAGAAGCATGGAACATTAAAGAGAAGTGCTTAGTAAATTCGATGGGAATCCACTATCCACCCCTTACTATAAGGCCTCATTCACACATCTGTATTTTTGGTCCTCGCTTGATCAGAATTTTTTCCGAATCACACGTGGATCTATTCATTTCTATGGGGCCAACAAAAATGCAGACAGCACATGGATGTCATCTGTATGCTGTCCACATTTGTGCGGCTGAGCCGCAAATCATAGATCATGTCCCATTCTTGTTTGTTTTGTGGACAGGAATAGGTATTTTGACAATGGTGCCTGCCAAAAGTGCAAAATGCACATGGCCGGTATCATCATTTTGCAGACTGCAAAACTGATAAAGCTGTGTGAATGTAGCCTTAGCTGCATCAGCATGTCTGTGTGTGATTGAGACTGTTAAGGGCACCTTTAGAATACCGCAGATAATGGCTAATGAGCATCCAAAAATATGTAAATGTACCACGATTACCCGATGAACGAGTGAAATGGGTAATAGGTCGTTTGCACTGTCACAAAAATGATCGTTTGCCCACAGTAGATCATGCTAAACAGCATCTGCTACCTGCAAGCAATTAGTCTGTATGGGGACATGCGATGTCATTAGCTATCGACCCTCCACATACTGTGGAGGAGATCGTTGCATGTAAATGCAGCGGTCTTCTCCACCAGCGAGCAGGCCATTCCTTCCCGACAATCTGCTGCTGTATCATACTTGTAAAGGGACCTTTATATACGTGGTGATACCAATTATGTTACTTCTGTATTGTTGTTTACCTTTTTTACATAGTAAATAAAAAAGTTTTTTTTTTTTACTCTTTGCCTTCCAAGAGCCATCACCTTTTTACTTTTCCATTTACATAAGGGAAAAAGTAGTTTCCATGCCATGTCAACTTTTTTATATTAAAGAATGGAGTACTGCGCACAGTTTTGCTCTTCCTGGTGCCAGAAAAGTACAGACGATCATCCAACCATAGTATGAATATGCGGCACACGGAATATTCTTTGCAATTTAAAGGTCATTTTATTTACTGACTTTCGCAATAAGAGGTTCATGATCTAGTTTATAGGAAATTAAATGCTGCGTAACCACTCGCCATATATGAGCCGGACGTTTCGGTCCATAGGGACCTTTTTCAGCGGCTTGGGGTTTCTGTGGTCAGGGATGAAGGGATAGCATTTAATTTCCTATAACTTTCCTATGGATCATGAACCTCTTACTGTGAAAGTCACTAAATAAAATTACCTTTAAATTGCAAAGAATATTCCGTGTGCCGCATAGTTATACTAATGCCCACTTTTTTAGACCTGGTTTGAACGGGGAAAAGTCGCAGATTGCGGCGCAGATGACCTTTGCGCTGCTAATGTAGGTGTAATAAATTACCCCCATAATCTATAGAGAATCCACTCCAGTGCCACTGCTCCGATCTTCCTGGCCAATGCAGCCATGACGTCCTGTAGAGCGCTTCAGGCAATCGCTGGCCTCAGCAGTATATGTCCAATGATTGACTGCAGTCGTCACATGCGGCATAGATGGCATGTCACCACTCAAGTTATATAAACTAAGCCATGGTCACTATTGACGGGCGGATGTCAGCTGTATAACACAGCTGCACCTGCTGTGGATGGAACCCGCTCCATACTTCCCATGTACGCAATATTTCAAGGAAGAATTAGAAGAATAGTAAACCTAGAACCGAGTGACAAGTAATCAGATACAGTTCACCCTCTTGGTTTGTCAGTCTGCAGATTTGTAGAAATCCTGCAGAAAACACAGTTAATCTGCTGATCTCTTCAACTTTATACTGCTAAATGGTTGAGTAGTTGGGGTTAACACTGCAGACAGGGGAGAGTGGGAGGCTTCTGCTGCAGAAATAATGATCTTTTTCAAACTTTTTTTGTGTCATTAGTGTTTTTTGGGATTTGGACATACAGAGTAATGTAGTGGTCAAGCCACCTTCAGCTTCACACCTTCTGCCACCTCCATCAGAGTCGCTACCACCACATCCTGAAGTGGAACTGCTCCGTTCACAACTTATCCTTAAACTACGGCAACATTATCGGGAGCTTTGTCAGCAGAGAGAGGGTATGTACCCTAAAGTAATCTACATGCTTTCTGTGTTTGTTTACAGTCCCAAGCTTCTTGTGTTGGACATAGCATATTTTAAAAACATTAGGTGCACTTTTTTTGCAAAAAATAAATAAAAAATAGTCATATGTTGGTTCAATTAATCATCCAGATTAGGGCTAAAACGATTACTCGATTGAATCGAGTGATTCGACAAATTGACACCAAAAAAAATTTGTGCATCGAGGATTCGTTTGTGTCATGTCATGTGACCACGGAGCGGGAGTGAAGCGTTTGCTATTACTCACTGCTCCGTGGGGACCCGCCGGCCCGTACTGCATTGCTACCTCCGCCAGGCACAGCTGCGGCCTCTCATCTCTCCTGCTGCTTGAACCAGTCTGTGCGCTTCTGTCTGTTCTTCAAGAAAATGGCCGCCGTCTACTTTGTATGTAGGCACGTAGTATGCCGCTCACCCTCTAGCGACCGCAATGGCTTGTGGTTGCTATGGGGATGGGAGCGTGGCTCTGGAAATCACTTTTGTGTATTTCAGTTTAACGGAGTTTCATAGTGATCATTTGGAGATCGGTGCAGCAGGTACTGTACTGATTTCCCCATATGTATATTCATGCCAAGGTGTAGCTGGGGTTGCACCCTGTGCAGGTGTGGGTGGCCCGGCAATGTGGATCGTCTGATACAGTGAGGCTACTAGAAAAGGAATATACAGCCCTGCTGTTATATCTATTATTATTACCTGTAGTAATGCTCTGATTTTTCTGCACCATAAAGTAGGGAAACCGTTCAGTTCATGTCCACATTGGTTTTCTGGAAGGGATTGTCGAATAACAGGTGGAATTAGGTGTCTGCAGTTCATATTTGGGCAAGCTGATGGCACAGGGGGGAGCTGATGGCACTGGGGGATTGTGGAGCTGATGGCACTGGGGGATTGTGGAGCTGATGGCACTGGGGGATTGTGGCGCTGATGGCACTGGGGGATTGTGGAGCTGATGGCACTGGGGGATTGTGGAGCTGATGGCACTGGGGGATTGTGGAGCTGATGGCACTGGGGGATTGTGGAGCTGATGGCACTGGGGGATTGTGGAGCTGATGGCACTGGGGGATTGTGGAGCTGATGGCACTGGGGGATTGTGGAGCTGATGGCACTGGGGGATTGTGGAGCTGATGGCACTGGGGGATTGTGGAGCTGATGGCACTGGGGGATTGTGGAGCTGATGGCACTGGGGGATTGTGGCGCTGATGGCACTGGGGGATTGTGGCGCTGATGGCACTGGGGGATTGTGGCGCTGATGGCACTGGGGGATTGTGGCGCTGATGGCACTGGGGGATTGTGGCGCTGATGGCACTGGGGGATTGTGGCGCTGATGGCACTGGGGGATTGTGGCGCTGATGGCACTGGGGGATTGTGGCGCTGATGGCACTGGGGGATTGTGGCGCTGATGCACTTGGGCTGATCGCACAGGGGGAACAAAGGGTGTTGGAGACTGATGGCAGGGGGTCTGATGAGTTTTTATAAAGGAAAACCGTCTATTAATTCATTTTTTCTTATTGGATTACTCGATTAATCGTAAAAAATAATCAATAGAATACTCGATTTCTAAAATAATCGTTTACTGCAGCCCTAATCCAGATATAGACCGCTGCAGGGGAAGGCCTCGCTGAGGAGCACTAATCTGTCTGTGTATTACAGCTCCATCCGGAGGCCTGTGTATTTTCCAGCACAAGTAATTTACTGTCAGCATTAGGGGAGTAGCGGTGCTGGTAACTGTCAAGAGTAGCATGCTGATTTTGTGTTCCTTCCGCACTGATTTTTGTGTTAAATTTTCAGTGCAGTAAATGCTTGTAATGCCAACAGACCACATTGCTTAGGGCTTGTTCACACAAACGTTTTTCTGCATTCCGTATACGGGCCGTTTTTTGAGTTCCGTATAGGGTCCGTATATGGAACCATTCATTTCAATGGTTCTGCAAAAAAAAAACGGAATGTACTCCGTATGCATTCCATTTCCTTTTTTCCCGTTCTGTTCAAAGATATAACATGTCCTATTATTGCCCACAAATCACGTTCCGTGGCTCCATTCAAGTCAATGGGTCCGCAAAAAAAAAAAAAAGGAACACATACGGAATGTACTCCGTATGTCTTCCGTATCCATTCCATTTTTGCGGAACCATCTATTGAAAATTTTATGGCCAGCCCAATTTTTTCTATGTAATTACTGTATCCTGTATATAACATACGGAAAAACTGAATGGAATGAGAAACACTACTGAAACAAAAAACGGATCCGTTAAAAACGGCCCGCAAAACACTGAAAAAGCCTTACGGTCGTGTGAACAAGCCCTTACATAGAGGGCAGACTCAGTGTCCGGTAACAAGTATTATATTAATCTATTAACCCCTATTCCACCTGGAAAACAAAACTTATCCGGCGATATGCAAACACTACAATATCAATATAACAGAATGTTTATTTTTTGTGGTTGGAGAAGATTGCAATTGCCATTCTGGTAAGGGGTAATTAAGAAGAAAAGCACATGTCCCATGGCCATCAAATGGCTAAAAAGAAATCGAGATCATAATCACCTCGCAAACCACAATTCATTCCTGTTCCTATCTTGCCCCATGTCCCCGCTGCACTCTACTTCTGCCTGACGTCCCGACACAACAGGAAATAGCTGGGAATGCTGCTCAGGCAGAGGCGGGTGACTGATGAAGCCATTTCCTACTGTGTCAGGATGTCAGCCAGAAGTGGAGCACAGTGGAAATCAAGAGTGTAATCTTCTTTAATTTATTTTTTTACAATTTGATGGCCATCGGATGTATTAGGGTTGTGCAATCTTCTGACTCAAAGCCAGAAGTGGATCCAGCAGGAATGAAAAGTTTATATTAATGTAAAGAGGAGCTACTAGACAACCAGTATAGGTGTTTTACTAGCGAAATAGCCATGTTGGTTGTTGGGTCTAGCTTCAATTTACGGTAGTCCAGGGAAGAACCCTTGTAAGTTGAAAATATTGTATTCTGAGGCCATTGTATCCTGAGGGATCACTGTACAAGCGGGCAGCCACATCCATTGCGGATAGATGCATTCTGATCTGCAAATCTGTCTGGTCACCTGTAAGTGCTATTATTATACACTTGAAGCACCTAGGAGTAAGAACAGTCGGCCACAAAGCGATAGACTCACTTCAGCAAGGCTTGTAACTTATACTTTAAGTCTTTACTTTTCCAGAATACAGTTGTACGCAGCGGCTGTCTTTATCAGTAAAACTGCTATCCAGGTATGCACCCTTACACCGGGAGTGCTATCAGTCACAGACAACAGGTGAATTAGAAAGAGCAGAGATTCAACATGTTATCTTGAACATATATAAAGGTATCAGTCATGTCTCCCCTCTCCATTTTTGGGCTATTAAAAGATTTTTTTGCAAGGCCTTATGTCTAGCTACACCATGCATTTAGACAATCGTCACTTTTAACTTTGTGGCAACAAAGACCCTTTCTGGTGCGGTATAGCTTTGCCTCTGTGCACAAAATGAGGCCCATGAAGACAACGATTGATTAACAAGTTTATTTGTGAAGAGACTCAAGTGGCTCCACAGAGCCCTGACCTCCACCATATCCTACACTTTTGAGATAAATTAGAACACAGATTGTGAGCTCGATCTTCTCATCCAACATCAGTGCCTGACCTCACATATACGTTTGAATGGGGACAAATTCCCACAGACTCGCTCTGAAATCTTGTGGGAAGCCTCCCCAGGTGAAAGGTTGCTATAGCTGGTTTTGGATGTTGAAGCTTATATACGTGTGTGGGTCAGGTGTCCACACATATAATGTATGTACATTCATTAATTCATGTATAAACCTACAGGTATAGTGCTTCTCAAAGACATTGCATTTGGCTATGTCTGTCATTCCCACGGCATTTCCCGAATACACAGATTCTGTGAGGTCTTTGTGGTTAGTCAGTCCATGGCCTACAGTGTACATAGGGGTAGGTTCTCCATTCTGTAGAAATTGATTAGTTTCTGTTATTAACAATGAGGCATAAAGGTCACATACAGATCCCAGTGACACCTGTAGAACTGCTGACTTTTTTATGTCACTTGCTTTCTCTTCTCTTTATTTCTCCATATGATATGTATTCTGCAATGTAAACCTGTAACCTATTTGGGCAAAGAAAGTGACAGATTTTAAGGAGTCCTTTCTCCTTCCTGATAAGTTGTATTGTAGGATAAACCTGTTCATAGATTGCACTGGAAGGAGAGTAACTCATGGGAGCAAGTCTTATACTGTCCATCACACCAGCGTCACGCAGAGCAGTTATGTCAGATTTAAAGGGGTTATATAAAAATGAAAATCTGACATCATATAGTACATGACATCAAATTTTTTGTATTGCATTCTACTCATTTTGTGCTAAAAAAACATTTTTTAAATTGGTCTTTATTAAAAAATGTGGAGCCCTTTTTTCTATGCAGAGCTGAGATGCTGTAATAGCACCCTCTGTCAGTTGGGGAGCTGACGGGCTCCTGATCTCTGCTCTGACATTATAAACACTCATTAAAGCTCGGCTGTTATCTTACTGATAAGACTGGCTTTAAATAAGTGTTTAGGACCTCATAGTATTTTAGAGTTGAGGTTTATTAGATGAAAGTAGCGTTTTTTGCAGATCCGTCATGGATCTGCAAAAGAGCTTCCGTTACAATAATACAACCGCATGCATCCGTCATGAACGGATCCGGTTGTATTATGTCTTCTATAGCAATAACGTATCCGTCATGAACACAATTGAAGGTCAATGGGAGACTGATCAGATTTATATTGTGCCAGATTGTGTCGGAGAAAACAGATCCGTCGCCATTGACTTACATTGTGTGTCAAGATGGATCCGTTTGGCTCTGCTTCATCAGACAGCAAAACGCTGCAGGCAGCGTTTTGGTGTCCGCCTCCAGACGGTAATGGGGACGGAACAGAGGCAAACTGATGCATTCTGAGTGGAACCTTTTCCACTCAGAATGCATTAGGGCAAAACTGATCTCACAAACGGAAAGCCAAAACGCGAGTGTGAAAGTAGCCTAAAAGTACCAGTCGCACAGTTAGAAAAACGGTTAACCTTTTGTGATAGAATGGCTCAATATTTTTAATAAAGGCCAATTGAAAATATGACTTTTAGCCAAAAATGAGTAAGATTCAATCGTAAATAAAAATTCTACATAGCCTTTAAGTCCAACATTCTGTGTGATCTTATATTTTATAGCAGTCAGAGCTCCACTATCTGATATAGAGCTCCAAATCCCCCACATAAACATAATTATAAAAAAAATTGTCTGTCCACCAGCAGTTGCTTAAGATGACCATACTATACACATGAGAAAAGTGTCAGAGGCAGCCTTGGCAGCAACTTATCTCCCCGAGAACAGGAGTTGGGCATTGAAATGCAACATGCCCGATCCTAATTTCCCTCTACATCAGCTGTTTTGGGGTGTCTCCTTATATATACCCATGCTGGGTGAGAGAAATATCTTGGCAAAAGACAATTTTTCCCTTTTTTATTTTTTTTTATACAAAGTTGTCATTTGACCAAGATATTTCTCACCCAGCATGGGTATATGTAAAATGACACCCCTAAACACATTGCCCAACTTCTCATTAGTACGGCGATACCACATGTGCAACACTTTTTTCCAGCCTAGGTGGGCAAAGGGGCACATATTCCAAACAGCACCTTTAGGATTTCACAGGGCATTTTTTACACATTTTGATTTCAAACTACTTCTCACACATTTGGGCCCCTAAAAAGCCAGGGCAGTATAACTACCCCACAAGTGACCCCATTTTGGAAAGAATACACCCCAAGGTATTTTGTGATGGGCCTAGTGAGTTCATGGAAGTTTTTATTTTTTGTCACAAGTTAGTGGAATATGAGACTTTGTAAGGAAAAAAAAGAAAATCATAATTTAACTTGTGTCAAAAAATAAAAAGTTCTATGAACTCACTATGCCCATCAGCGAATACCTTAGGGTGTCTACTTTCCGAAATTGGGTTATTTGTGGGGTGTTTCTACTGTCTGGGCATTGTAGAACCTCAGAAAACATGACAGGTGCTCAGAAAGTCAGAGCTGCTTCAAAAAGCGGAAATTCACATTTTTGTACCATAGTTTGTAAACGCTATAACTTTTACCCAAACCATTTTTTTTTTACCCAAACATTTTTTTTATCAGTCAAGTAGAGCAATAAATTTAGCGAAAAAATTTATATATAAATGTCGTTTAAAAAAAAAATAATTTACAACTGAAAGTGAAAAATGTCATTTTTTTGCAAAAATTTCGTTAAATTTGGATTAATAACAAAAAAAGTAAAAATGTCAGCAGCAATGAAATGCCACCAAATGAAAGCTCTATTAGTGAGAAGAAAAGGAGGTAAAATTAATTTGGGTGGTAAGTTGCATGACTGAGCAATAAACAGTGAACGTAGTGTAGGGCAGAAGTGTAAAAAGTGGTCTGGTCATTAAGGGGGTTTAAGCTAGGGGGGCTGAGGTGGTTAAAGCGTTGAACATTGACTTATAGGATAGCTGCCTTACATCTGGTGGCATCAGAGGCAGAGCTTGTTAGAGCTCATTTGCATCCCTTTCTTACCATTTAATTCAACACATAAACACAGTAAGCACCTAAGCTGCTTTTAATGGTAGCTGAAATCGGCTACATTTGTATCATTTTGTAGAGGAAAGTTGCCAGCAAAACAAATCTTAAAAAATAAATCAGTACATCATTTTGGGTGAGTGAAGTCCACCAAAAACCGCTGTTGGACATTGTGGATTTTGGTATGGATACGCTGCAGAAACGTACAGAAATTCGTGTGGATCTTATGTGCGTTCACCCGCACCCATGTGCATGTGGCCTAAAGGGGGTTGGCCAGTTTATATTACTAGCTGCATGCTTGCACTGCGCTGGGTACTTGGCTGCTGATGGAGAGTTCAGTCCATCAGTGGCCTCTATTCACTTATACTGTGGACTGCGTATGCTCTAGTTCCTCTGACCGTATCCACTATAAGTGAATGGAGGCCGCTGATTGAACTGTTCATCAGCAGCCATGTTCCCAGCACTGGCACTCGGGTCTGGAGACCTACATGTAAACCTGAATTATTTATAATCAGTGCCAATACTTTTTTAATGCTTATTACTAGCTGCATGCATGTGCTGTTACCAGGATATGTGCAGCTAGTCATATAAGCTTGCCAACCCCTTTAAGATAACCCATTAAAGGGGTTATCCAACCCCTAATAATGCCCAGGCCCATCACGCTGGTTATACTTAGCCCTCTCCCCGTCACCCGTGCCGCTTCTGATGCCCGCACGCCCGCCGTTGAATTTCCCTTTGCACGGATCAAAACATCAGTCGACAGAGGGGCAGCCAATAGCTAGCCACACTGGGAACAAGCTGCCCTAGCGACACCTGTATGCAACGGGGAGATGTGGTGGCCATGCAGGGATCAGGAGCGACATAGGTGCTGGGAAGCGGGATAAGTATAACCAGTGTTAGGGTCCTGGGCATTTTGGGGGGCTTTATAGGGGTTGGATAACATATATGTACTGTAAGTCATTATGCTTAAGGTACAGTGTGGAGCGAGCTCACACGTTTGGCTTGCTACATAAAGTTCATAGCAGGTGCTGGCTGTATAATACAGCAGGCATCTGGCCGCAATAAATGGAATCCGCAATGATGCCATGGACAATAGCGATTGCGGCGTCTTTGGGGATCGGAAGAGGGAATGAAATCGTGCGACTCCAATCAGTTACCATGTTGCATTGCATTAAAGGGAGTCTTTCACCTAAAATCACCATTATAGCACACTAACATCAGGATCTCCATTACATTCCCCATATTAGAATAGTACCTTCCATATTGCTGTCCATCGCCGATTTTCTCAGAAAAACACTTTTTTTCAATGTTAATTAGCTTCTGAAGGTGCCCAGCTGCTGTTGCCCAGGCCCCTTCTCGCTTTTTATACGAAACACCTCCCCTTTCACCCCTCTGGCCCGCCCTAGGTTCTTCTGATTTACATCCTCTTCTTAGTGACAAATCCAGCGCCAGCGCCGTTCAACAGATTTGCCGCGCCTGCGCACTTCATTCCCCATTATGGGCAGAGGCACAAGAGCGCTTAATGCGCATGTGCCGGCCCATACATCCCGATCTAGCCGGCCTTGTGCCTCTGCCCATAATGGGGAATGACGTGCGCAGGCGTGGCGAATCTGTTGAACGGCGTTTCGTTTGAAAAGTGACGAGGGGCCTGGGAAACGGCTGCATAAATGCTGCGCCTGGCACCTTGAATAAGTGTTTTTCTGAGAAAATCGACGATGGCCAGCAATATGGAAAGTACCATTCTAATATGGGGAATGTAATGGAGATCCTGATGTTAGTGTTCTAAAATGGTGATTTTAGGTGAAAGACTCACTTTAACTATAATGGGGACCGGTGGAGATCCAGCCCCAACCTGGCCAGTACATTGAGAATCAGCTGGTGCTGAGCACAGTCCTCAAACTGCAGAATTTGTGTCCCCGAATTGATCCTGACATCAGGTAATAATCCTGCGAAGCTTTATTGGATTACCATCTGTAATGGGGACGGCCTGAACCGAATACTGGAATCGGTCAAGTAGGTTATGCATTGGAGGTGTTATACCAGTACTCTGCAACCAGTGGCTCTCCAGCTATTGACACTACAACCCTCAGTATGTTCTGATCACCATCAGAGCCACAGCTTGGAAATCCTAGCAGGTTTACAGTGTATTATTCCCCAAGTGTGTAAACTGGAGGAAATCTATTAAAATCCAAGAGAGTGACTGCATTGCAGTAAACTAATCGGGATCGTTGTTTTAATTGAAATCAAGTTTACTGAGAACCGGACAGCCATTAATAACCTAATTGATAGCATGCTGAGGTGTGTAAGTGCGTGTGTTTCTGCAAGTGGTGCTCATACTCACTAGTGAATAAATCAAAATGTTTTGAATACTGTTTCCATTGATTTAACATTTGCATATCGTTACCTTGTCCATCCATCCTGTGATTTCAGTGTTGAGGAGTGTAGTTTTATGTATGACTGATCAGAGTAGGGCCGCCCACTGGACTCCTAAGAATAGAAAAGCGGGTATTTAAATTAATAAATAGCAAGTTATACTGAATAAGACTATAGTCTGCTCAGCTCCTCATCTGTGACAGGTTCCCTGTAAGAGTATTTTTCTGTATAAGAAATATGAATTGATTGTGCTGTGGTGTTCTCTTGCAAACCAATCTAAAGATTAATGTGTTTTAATGTAAAATAATGCTAAAAGCATTCCATTTTTCTCTTTAAGGCATTGAACCACCGCGGGAGTCATTTAACCGTTGGCTGTTGGAGAGGAAGGTCCTAGATCGTGGACCAGACCCCCTTCTCCCAAGCGACTGTGATCCAGCAGTGTCTCCATCCATGTTCAGAGAGATTATGAATGATGTTCCAATAAGGTGATGATCAGCCTCGCGGTTATGTACAGACAGAACACATAGACTTTTTTTCTATTTCGCAAATTCGACTTCTTAATTCTTCCAGGTTATCACGTATCAAACATCGAGAGGAAGCAAAACGATTGCTATTTAAATATGCAGAGGCCGCCAAGCGACTTATTGAATCCAGGTGAGACCCTCAACCATTTAAGTACCAAGTCTATTTTGGCATTGGGGCCCACTGGGTTTTTAGTTTTTGTGCTGCTGCATTCAGCCTTAACTTTTTTTAAATTTTTCCTTTGACATAACCATTTGTGGACTTGCTTTTTCGCAGCATGAGTTGTATTTTTCATTGGCACCATTTTGGGGT
The DNA here is from genome assembly GCF_014858855.1 of Bufo gargarizans. Taxonomy (NCBI): domain Eukaryota; kingdom Metazoa; phylum Chordata; class Amphibia; order Anura; family Bufonidae; genus Bufo; species Bufo gargarizans. The sequence goes on along the minus strand of NC_058085.1, from coordinate 74,964,372 downwards.
ACATATAACTTTTGCACTGATGGTGCAACATAACTACCATTTTGATTTTATTCGATGGCTGGGTATGATTGCCGCAGTACCAAATATGCATGGGCCGCATGAATAAGTATTTTTGTAGGACAAGCTGTATTTTTTTTTATTGCACCGTTTTGGGGTACATGTAACTTACAGATTTAATTTTTTTAACCCCTTACTGACCACTAATACACCTTTTTACTGACGTAAACAAAGGGGGTCTTTAGCTAAACAGCTGGCTTTAATCAATCATTACATGTACTTAAAATGGTTCATTAAAAACTATAACTTGTCCTGCAGAAAGTAAGACCTCATACAAGTACATTGATGAAAAAACAAAAAAGTTATAGCACTTGAAATGCGATAGTGTGCGTGGTCACTATTTAAGGGTAGAACTGGAAAAAAAAGCAATGGTATTATTGGTTTTGCTTTTTAAATTTACTGTGTGGCATAAACTAACATTTCAATTTGTACTATTACTTAACAGTAGCACATATTATGCAAATAGGGGAGAGGAATGGGAAACAATTCCAATTTATTTATTTATTTTTGTTGCTCGCCGGGTTTAATTAGCAATTAACTTTATTATATAGGTCGTGGCGATTGAGTTGACACCATGTGTGTATGTTTTTACTTGTTGTACAAAATAAAGCCACCTTATATGGAAATTTATTGTTTAAACTTAACGTATATGTAATATTTTTTAAGTCCTACTAGGGGACTTCACAATGCGATCAGGCGATCGCTTATATAATGCTTTGGTATGCTCTGTGTACCGGTACATTGTAACCTGTCAGTGTAAAATTGACAGGATCTCTATTAGGCTGTTCCACATGCACAGCATAAAACACAAAGTCATGGGAGGTCTTTGCTAGGCCCCCAGATGCCTCGACACCCCAAAATTGCATAGAGGGGCATAAGTATAAAAAGACAGATTTTAAAAAGTGTCAACACTGTAAGCCTACACCATAAAGGGTAAGCACAAGTGGTGAAGACACAGATTAGCTGTCCATGACAGTCATACAAAAATGCCAATTAGAGGGGAAAAAAAATATATAAACTTCATTCTAGTCCAAGGTGACAGTATATAAATCCACGTACACAAAATAGTTTAAAAAAAATACACATAATACTGAGAACGGAACAAGGGGGACACCTGGTGGACAAAAAACAGCATCCACAAAGAGTAAATGGCTCATAGCGAGGGCATGAGAATAAATAGACAATTGAACGTGAAAATGTGCAAATTTGCAGGAAGCCTTGCTTGCTGGAGTGGCGGGGCATCCTGTGAAACGCATTGGGCGTGGTGGGTCACTGTCGGTGGCCTGCATCTATTGTCCCTTAATTTTCCGGTGTTACATTTTTATGATTTTTCAGGTTCAGTTGTCTGTCTGTATTCTCATGCACTCTCTGTGAGCCCCTTACTCTTTGAATTGCTGTGTATACTCAGTCATGTGACGATTTCACATACTAGTCGCTTTGTGGATGCTGCTCCACCAGGTGTCCTCCCTTGTTTTGTTCCCTGTTCTGTGTGGATTGTTTATGGGGATTTATATATGCTTTATTTTACCTCAGACTACAATAAAGTTTATGTATTTTCTAGTTTTCTGTGTATCTGTTTATAGTGCAAAAAGATTAAACTTAACCCCTTAAAGAGAACCTGTCGCCACTCCTGACATTCCTGTTTTAATAGCTTAATGCATTCCCCATGTAATAACAATTCTGGAACATCTATTTTTATGTCTGTATGTTGTGCCATTCCTGTTTTATTTCTACTAGAAGGTATGAAGAAATTCCTATTAGCCTTCAGTAAAGGTACAGAAGGGAGGTAACCAGTTGGGGGCGTGTACCTGCACAGTCTGAAAATGACGGCACTGATTGGATAGTGAGAGTCTGTGGAGGTACACCCCCCCAACTGGTTACCTCCCCCCTATACCCTTACTGAAGGCTAATAGCAATTGATTCATAACTTAAAGTGCAAATAATAATAATGAGAAAAGGGTGGACTCGTATCGCCCCATCTCTCTTCTCAACACAGATTTTAAATTATGCGCCAAGTTACTTGCAAATCGCCTAAAAAGAGTTATTGAGAAGTTAATACACCCGGATCAATCAGGGTTTGTACCTAGACGCCAGGCCCAGACGAATATCCGACGGACGTTTCTGAATCTGCAGAGGGGTGGGGAGGGTGCCCACTCCATCCTGTCTCTGGACGCTGAGAAAGCGTTCGACAGGGTGGAGTGGGCATACCTCTGGAGGATTATGCACGAGTTTAATTTGGGGGAAAAATTTATTGGATGGGTGCAAACGCTATATAAGAAGTCGAAAGCCAGGATAAAAATAAATGGAGTAATATCAGAGCCCATACCCCTGCAGAGAGGAACCCGTCAGGGGTGTCCACTCTCCCCATTATTGTTTGCCATATTTGTCGAGCCGCTAGCCTGTAAGGTCCGAGCGGACAACAAAATTAGGGGGTTTGGGGGAAGAGGTGTATCGGATAAGATGGGCCTTTATGCCGACGATATCTTGTTTTTCCTGGCGGGGGGAATACCAACGGTATCATACCTCATAGGAATAGTAAATCAGTTTGGCTCAATCTCAGGTTTTAGGGTGAATTGGACAAAATCGGTGTTGCTCCCAATCGGTTATGAAACAGGGCAGGAGGAAATTAACGTCAAAGTTTTGAAATCCACTGAATCGTTTGATTATCTGGGCATCAAGGTTAGTTCGAGGATACAGGAGTATCTAGAACTAAATATTGATCCTCTCTTAAAAAGGATTAGAGAAAAAACATGTACCTGGCAAAAACTGTTAATCCGACAGGCGGATCGAATCGCGATAATAAAGATGGTTCTTCTGCCGCAGATTTTGTATGTTATCTCCTCCTGTCCTGTATGGATAGGGGATCACTTCTTTAATGCATTAGAAGGAGTAATAAATGATCTCATTTGGGGGAGAAAGAGGGTCAGGCTGAAACAAAAATATTTATGGTTAGATGAGGAAGATGGTGGCCTGTCTGTTCCATGTTTCCGGGGTTACTATTATGCATCCCAGCTTCAGTGGTTAATGATGGAGGACGATGGATTGCGACGTTTTTTGGAGGGGGAAATTGGAGGTCTCCAATATAATATAGTCAGCCTTTTAGAAACTGGTGCTCTAAGAATCAAGGGCAGGAAGTGCCCAATTAGTAAGATGATACATCTAGTCTGGGTTAAGGTTAAAAAATTATTGGGTATAAATTATTTATTAAGCTTCACTCCTATTTGGGGAAATCTGAATTTAAGAGAGTTTTGGAAGTCTGAAGATTATGTATTTTGGGATAGACAGGGTATTAGGTTTGTGGCTCAGTTGGTGGTGGAAGGACAGGTGAAGACTTTAGAGGAAATGGGGGTTAACACAGATGTAGATGGTCTTACTTGGTTTAGATATGTTAGTTTAAAACACGCGTTTGATTTAACAGAGAATAGAGAATATTTTAACACTAAACACTCTGAATTTGCTGAATTTTGTTATCAGGGAGTTGGGAGTAAAGTATCAATTTCACAGATTTATAAAAAAAATAAAGAAGGGGTTAGGAGGAGTGATCAGATTTAATAGTGAAAATAAATGGGCACAAGAGGTGGCACCGTCTATCCTGGACTGGAGAAGTATCTATAAAAATATAAAAAGGAGCACCATTTCTAGTAACTTTCGACTGACGCAGTTCTTTATCCTCCATCGGACTTATATTACCCCCTGGGCATTGAGCAAGATGTATAAAACATCGGAGGCAAAGTGCTGGAAGTGTAGTAAGGTGGGGGCCGATTTTGATCATTTGATTTGGTATTGCCATATTGTGCAGGGCTATTGGGCGCAAGTATTTCAGGACCTTAGTAGAGCAACGGGACATCTCGCCCCACTAGAGATCAGCATAGCAGTGCTGGGGGATACCAGAAGAATTGGGGTGAACAGAGAAAGTGAAAGGAAATGGGAAAAAGGTTTAATGCTTGCGCGGGTGGTGCTGGCTAGAGGATGGGGAGCGAGCAGCCCTCCAAGTGTGGAAGAGTGGAAAAATCTATGTGAGAGAGTGCAGAGATATGAGTATATTAGTCAGGAGAAAAAATGCGATAATAAGGAAGGGAAAAGGAGGAATAAATAAATAAATAGATAAAAATTAAGAAGGAGGGATACTGGTTAGAAATAGAAAATAGAAGCCTGAAAAAGGACTACGGAAACAAATCGCCTGCAGAGGCCCCCCAGGACAATCAAGAGGGTGGGGGGATGGGTGGGATAGGGCGGGGGTGAGGGTATGTTCATTTTCTTGATGTATTTGTTTTGTGAAGTAAAATGAATTCGATACGGGGAATATATGTAGTAAAGGGAGTCCACTAAATAACTATGTAATACATGTTGATCAAAAACTTAACCGATAGTAACTATGAAATGCATGAGGATGTAAACAATTTGTATTCTGCAATGTGTACCCCCACTGTGTAACTGGGGAATTGTTGGCTTCCTGTTTTAAATATATGTATGAAAAGTGATAAATAAATATTTATAAAAAAAAAAAAAAAAAGTGCAAATAATAAAGGAATGGCACAACATACAGACATAAGAATAGAGGCTCCAGAATTGTTATTACATGGGGAATGCATGGAGTTATTAAAACGGGAATGTGAGGAGCGTGACAAGTCCTTGTTAATGACCGGGCCATTTTGCACCTTCATGACCAGGCTTATTTTTGAAAATCTGACATGTATCACTTTATGTGGTAATAACTTTGGAACACTTTTACTTATCCAAGCCATTCTGAGATTTTCTCGTTACACGTTTTACTTCATGACAGTCATAAATTTGAGTCAATATATTTCACCTTTTATTTATGGAAAAATCCCAAATTTACCCCAAATTTTTTTAAATTTGCAATTTTCTAAATTTCAATTTCTCTGCTTTTAAAACAAAGTGATAACTCATAAAAATATTTATTAGAATTTTAATTTAAGAAAATTTCCAAAACCCACTTTTTAAGGACCAGTTCAGGTCTAAAGTCACTTTGTGGGGCTTACATAGTGGACCCCCCCCCCCCCCACACACCTTTTAGGTGTTCTAAAAAAATTAAGGGAAAGTGGAGATGGAATTTCTAAATTGCACTTTTTTGGTAGATTTTCCATTTTAATCCATTTTAATCCATTTTTTGCTTTAACACATCGAGGGTTAACAGCCAAACAAAACTCAATATTTGTTACCCTGATTCTGCGGTTTACATAAACACCCCACATGTGGTTGCAAACTGATGTAAGGGCACACGGCAGGGCGCAGAAGGAAAGAACGCCATATGGTTTTTAGAAGGCAGATTTTGCTGGACTGGTTTTTAGACACCATTTCCCATTTGAAGCCCCCCAGATGCACCTTACAGTAGAAACAATCAAAAAGTCGCCCCATTTTGGAAACTGAGATAAAATGACAGTTTTATTGGTACTATTTTGGGGTACTTATGATTTTTAATCGCTCTGTAAGATGTTTTTTGTGAGGCAAGGTAACCAAAGAATGGATGTTTTGGCATAGTTTTTCATTTTTTGTTTGTTACAACATTCATCTGACAGGGTAGATCATGTGCTATTTTTATAGAGCAGGTTTTTACGGATGCAATGATATCAAATATGTCTAATTTCTTTGTTTCAGTTTTACATAATAAAGCATTTTTGAAAAAAATGTTTTTGTGTCTCCATTTTCTGAACGCCATATTTATATTTTTCTGCCGATTGTCTTGTGCAGGGGCTCGTTTTTTGCAGGAAGAGTTGGTTTTTATTGGTACAATTTTTGGGTACATATGATTTTTTTTGATCATTCATTATTACGCTTTTTGGGACAAGGTGACTAAAAAATTGGTAGTTTTGGCACAGTTTTTATTTATTTATTTTTACGGTGTTTACCTTCTGATATTACAGGAACAACAATCCACAGGGAACCAAATATATTAAATATATTAAATAGATAAAAATACTTTAATGAAAAAATACTGGTCTAGTGCATATATTCTAAAACAAAACAAAAAATAAATCTGTCTAAAAACATGGATAACGAAATCCACCCTTTTTAAAAATGCCCAAAATTGCGATAGTATACTGCTCAATCAGTATCACTCAATAGATAAAAATAAATCTGTACATAACGGACAACCATGAAGTAGTAGTTATGAGTATTACTGATTAGGTATACTGCAATTAGTACGTAGTACACACTATGCAGACAATTGCTCAAAGTAGTTGGTTTCTAATGCTGAGTTTGGATATTGCCCCATACAAATCCTCTCTGTGATTAAGTCCACAATATCAATGTGGCCAAATATATTCCCTCCAGATAAGTAACAAGTGTCCAGAGTAATCCGTACTTGACAATGCGAGGTGGATGCACAGTCCACAAATAAGTGACAAAAAGCAAATGTCCAGAATAATCCGTACTCATCAATGAAGGATAGATACGTAGTAGTCTAAACTAGTGGTAGGCATTGGTAGATGTTGCACATTTATATCTCCCACTTGTTAGAACAGTTGGCGATCATGTAGATTAATAGTGAGCATAAATCTTTTCTATCATTACATATCTGTAATCGATATGGCAGAATGAATCGGATGTGGAAAGGTGACTCTACCTGCCACATACATTTGTGTGATTCTGTATATGTTGACCTTTTATAAATGTGTGTGTGCATCAATCACTATTATCTCTATATCTATATGAGCACTTGCTTAATTATATATAAGAAACATGACAACAGAATCTGTTCAAAACATGCCTAGAGTTTTAAAGTTGATCTGTGAGGTTTACTGTGCGAGGTCTATTTGAGAATATAAGATACAGAAGGAAATTTTGAGCTCAGGAGTGCACAGTTTTTATGATTTGACTGTGTTTGTGGAAAAAGCTGATTAAATGATGTGAGGAGCCATAGAGAAAACCACTTACCGACCACCAACTCCACATGGTGATTGACAGCTCACTTATATAGCGCTGACTTATTCCACAGAGATTTACAGACATTATCATCACTCGCCATCTCCAATGGAACTCTCAATCTAAGTTCCCTATCAGGATGTCTTTGGAGTGTGGGAGGAAACCTGAGGAAACCCACGCAAACACGGGGAGAACATACAAACTACACACAGATGTTGTCTCTGGTCAGATTGGAACCTCAGGACCCCAGCGCTGCAAGGCACCGGTGCTAACCACTGAGCCACCAAGTTGCTGATGCATTGAGGAAGAGTTGTCAATCACTGTGTGTGAGCAGAGAAAGCTACTCATCATCTCCGAGTCCTGCCAGCGTTAAGTCAGCTTCTGCAGCGTTTCCTCCCCTATCGTATGCTTTCCTCTTCTATGCATATGTAATGACTATAGCCACATGTTGCTCAGATTCTTGATTTCCCTCTAGGAGAGCCTCCCCAGATATCAGGAAAGTGGTAAAATGGAACGTGGAGGACACATTTAGCTGGCTGAGAAGAGACCACTTGGCGACTAAGGAGGATTACATGGTTAGTGGTGCCTGATGGTTTCTCATAACTTTGCTGCAATGTATTATAGGAAATGATTGGTCAAGAGCTTTGTTTTTTTTGTAACCCACTGACCCAGCTAAAACTGACTGGTTAATTTCCACATAACTTCCCCCTTAAATGCTTGTTAACGTCACACAATTCCTACAATACAAGGGATAAGTGATTGAAGGGGGTTTCTGAGTGTTTAATAGTGATGGGCTATCTTCAGAATAGGTCAACAGTATCTGATCATACCCCTGCCAATTTGAAGAGGCTATTACGCTGCCTTCTTGCATCTTTCCAAGCCCAGCGCTGTCCATTGTATAACGACTGTGCTTGATATTGCAAGCTCTGCCCCATTCACTTGAATAGAATGAACATGACTAAGTCACTGGAGTGCCACAGCCTCTTCAAACAGCTGATCAGTGGGGGTGCTCGGAGTCGGGCCCCCATGATCAGATAACTGATGTATAAAGATACCACAGCACATAAACAATGCCTACATATGTCTTTGTTTTATTAAAGGCACTCCATAACAGACAAAATTATAGGCAGACAGTGATACGCTGGGACCTCACCCCAATTATCACGATTATGGTGGTTCCCGAGTCCCCTGTGTGAGCGGATCTGTGGTGCACATGTGTGACCACAGCTCTATTCACTTTTATGGGACTGCCGAGTACAGTGGTTAGCTATTGTCTTCAGTCCCATAGAAGTGAATTAAGCATGTTCACGAATGCATGGTACTGCTCTGTTTATACAGGGAAAAAGGGGACCCCAGGTCTTGTGATTGTGGGGTCAAGTTGTCGGACCCCAGCAATCAAACTTTCATCACCTACAGTATCCTATGGATAGCTATTAAATGTTTATGGGAAAAGACTTTTACATTTCAGTCTAAAATTCCTTCCTTTCAATTCAGCTTTATAACCTTCTCTTCTCATGTTGTTTGCTTAATAGCAGTAAAGTCTTTTTACGGTAGGATTGTAAATGTTCTCTCTGTCCTAGGATCGTTTGGAGCACCTACGTAGACAGTGTGGTCCTCATATGACGGCGGTGGCACGTGATTCAGTAGAAGGCATATGTAGCAAGATCTACCACTTCTCCCAAGATTATGTAAAGAGGATCCGGGAGAAGCATTTGGCCCTACTACGTGATGCTAATATACCAGGTGACTAGCTTGACACATTACAACTAGAAAAGGTACAATTTCTGGGGAAATTGTGTGAAGTGTTCTTGCCACCACCAGTAGCTTACAACTGGAGTGGGCTAAGTAACTGGGTGGAGTGTAGACTCCGCCCACTTTTATAAATTTTGACCTTTTTTCTCACACTGACCCACCCTACCGAGTTTGGGTGCTGTGGCTTAAATACTGTGAGAATGACAGCTGTTTAAAGGTTTCTTATTGAAGTCAATAGGGAAAATCTGATTGGTTGTGGCTCCGCCCACTTTTTAGCGTCCCTAAAATGAAATATACATTGGCACAGTCCTCCAGTGACCAACTGTGCCAAGTTTCAGAACCCTGCCATTAACAGTCTAAGAGCAGCGGCAGTTTTAATTTTTCAAATGGCTGAAATTTGATTGGCCGTTGTAGACCCCGCCCACTTAAAAAAAAAATAATTTGGACCCCAGTCACCCAATGACCTACGGTGCCAAGTTTGGGTATTCTGGCTTAAATATTGTGAAAATGATAGCAATTTAAAGGTTTCTCATTGAAGTCAATAGGAAAAATCTGATTTGTCGTTAACTCCGCCCACTTTTTCCATTTTTGAAGCCGACGTAATCTATGACCTGATTTCTGAGATTTGAAGCCCCTGACATCAATAATGGCAGCATTTTTAAATTTTCAGCATTTTTAAATTTTCCCATTGAAATCAATCAAAGAAATCTGATTGGTTGTTTTTGGCCCCGCCCACTTTTCTGAATTTTAATCCTAATCCTAAATTGTCCAACTGTACCAAGTTTGGGGATCCTGCCATTAACAGTCTAAGAGCAGCGGCAGTTTTAAATTTTCCCATTAAAACCTATAGCTGAAATTTGATTGGCCGTTGTAGACTCTGCCCACTTTTAAACATTTGAATTCTAGTCACCTATTAACCGAATATATTAAGTTTAACAACCCTCCCATTAACAATGTTGAAATGGCAGCAATTAAAATTTTTCTCATTGAAGACAATAGGGAAAATCTGATTGGTTGTTTGTGGCTCCGCCCACTTTTTAATGTCCCCAAAATGTGACAGAAATTTTCAGGTTGACCCCATGACTAAGTGACCCAAGTTTGGCGAGTTTCACTCCGAAGCTGTATGAGTGACAAACGTTTGCATTTTTCCAATAAAACTGTATGGGAGAAAAAAAGAGGTTTTCGGGGGCCCGCCCCAGGGGCCCGGAGGGTGGGATCAATTAACAAAGCACAAGCAAGATCCTCGGGTATGTGCCGACCAAGAGTGCAAAGTTCGGTATTTATACTCCTAAATCTGTGGGAGGAGTAGCAATTTGAACGTCTCATTGTAGTCAATGGGGAGAATTTGATTGGTTCTGTGTGGCCCCTCCCACATTTTTGGGTCTCCGAAATGTTCTAACAAATTGGGCGTTGACCCCATGACTAAGTGACCCAAGTTTGGTGACTTTAGTTTAAAATCTGTGCGACTGGGAGCGATTTGAAAATGTTCCCTGTCAAAGTCAATGGGAAAAATGTGGATTGCTTAGCCGTGGACATTTTTAGTGGCAGCAGGGATAGCTGAACGTTTTGATATAAGATTTGTGTAGGTGGGCCTGAAAATGAGGGAGTGGTGGCAGTTTAGAAATCATGTCCTGATTTTTCAGCTTTTGCCAGCTCCCACTCTAGCTTTGCCATTCATTCCTATAGGACAAATTTCGCCACAAGAACCACGATATTCCATGAACCATTCGGCGAAACATTCCACAAAGTAATAGCAATCCGATCGGGAACAATCTGCACATTTTGGTAAATTTTTGTCTATGTAGTGTAAAAACTGTGGGAGGAGTTAGGGTGGCAAATTTGGCTATAATAAGAATATATATGTGAGATAACATTAAGTGGTCTTGCTATGCAAGAACACTTAATTAGCACTGCACTTATCATATAGCCATCTCTGAGGCTACTTTCACACTAGCGTTCTGGGCTCCGCTTGTGAGTTCCGTTTGAAGGCTCTCACAAGCGGCCCTGAATGGATCCATCGAGCCCTAATGCATTCTGAGAGGATGCGGATCCGCTCAGAATGCCTCAGTCTGGCACGTTTGTCCTCCGCTCCGCTCAGCAGGCGGACATCTGAACGCTGCTTGCAGCGTTCGGGTGTCCGCTTGGCCGTGCGGAGGCAAACTGATCCGTCCAGAGTTACAATAGAAGTCAATGGGGGCGGATCCGTTCGAAGGTGACACAATATGGTGCATTTTTCAAACGGATCCGCCCCCCATTGACTTTCAATGTAAAGTCTGGACGGATCCGTCTGAATACAAATTGTACTTAGACTTTTTTAGTAAATTATAATGCAAACGGTTCCATCTGAATGGATACCATCATTTGCATATAGGAGCGGATCCGTCTGTACAAATACCAGACGGATCCGCTCCGAACGCAAGTGTGAAAGTAGCCTTAGCGGCGGAAGTCCAAGCGCCAGGACGCCAATCGGCTAATAGAATGAAGGTGCAGTAAGCCCCTTCATCATCATCTAAGCACAGAGCTTCTAACCAGACGCTGTTCAAATAGATGGAGCTGATTTGCAATTCCTACAAAGCGATATGTTAAAATTGGCGCCCTACAGACAGACATCCTAAAATCCACTAGGACCTGTAGTTGGAAAACCCTTTCAGCATTATAAATATTTGTCTGCCTTTAACCCCTTCAGGACACAGATTATTTGTTTTTTTCCCTTCCACATAACATATTTGACTTGCTTTTCGCAGGATAAATTTTATTTTTAATGGCACCATTTTGAGGTGTATATATAATGCTCCCTGGGCATTGTGTGTCCCCATCACATGGTCCTTGGCTTGAAAAAGGACTTTTGCCTGAAACATTACCACGTGCTTATGCTGAAGCCATAATAAAACTTTCTAAAAGCCATCAATTTTAGTGTGTGCTGCCTGGACCATGGATCCGCAAAATATGGATCCGTTCCGAGTGCAGTCTGCATTTTTCTCACTCCCATCAATAGAGATGACTATTCTCGTCTGCAATACGGACTAGAATAGGACATGTTCTATAATTTGTACATTATACAGTGACACATCATTGAAGTTGTTCTGTGTCACTATATTACACCATCCTCAGATTGGTCTGCATAACTCTGGCGACAGATTCACTTCAAAGTTACTGACTCATACACATGACAATTGCCTGTTTCTCACCCATATTCGTTGGGGGTCACAGGAACCGTGGGTGTGGGTATAGCTATGTCCTCTAGGAGGCGTTGACGCTCGTAAAAGCTTTTAGCTCCTCCCCTGCAGCTATACCCCCTCCAGCCTAGAGAGAGAGCTTGTTTTTCTAGTGTCAATAGGAGGCAAGACCTCCCTGCTCTGCTTCCTGTTGCATTACCCCCTTCTACTAGTGATCCACTAGCGGGGGGAATAATGGGCATCTTGGGATGCCGCAATTCAACTGAACCATGGCTTCTACGGGATATTCTCAGGCCTCCCCCACAGTTTTGAGCTGACGGGGAAAGCGCTGGCTACTACTGTGGGAGTGGTAATTGCTTTACAACTACATACTGGGGTGCTTACTGCACAGCTCCTTCACAGGTGGCGGATTCTTCTAGTACTGAATTTGGTGGCCTCTGCGGGTGGCCCCTTCCTTTGCTGAAGTAGGGGGCTAGCAATACAGTATGACTCCCCTTGCCTGGCTTCCTGGATGCCTTATTTTATTTCGCAAGTGGGGCGTGGCACCAGTCGGTACCCACGGGTGCCCGGTACTCCATCTAGTGGCATATGGGTACCGCAAGTGGATACGGTGGCTATTCCACATTGTATCCTCTTCTTTTTGATGCTGGTTTTGGGCATGATTATAACTTCCTCTGCCTTCAGGGGGTTACCTAGCAACACTTGTGTCCCAGAAGGCCTTCCGCCATCGCCATGAGCCTCCACTGTTCCAGTCAGTCATGAATTTGTCCGCATCAATACGTAGTGCGTACACCATTGCACTAATATGGTGCATGCGTTCCACCGAGTCTGGTGTTTTCACTGACTCTGCATTCTCTATCCACCACTCCTCCTTATTGGGAAAGTGCTTATGCTGGCACTCTGGTTTAGCTACTACAACCAGTTCTCCTCCACAGGGGCAGATTTTACGCTAAGGCTCGAGTTCGTGGTCGCTGCAGTGAGGCATCCCCCTCAGGTGGGGGCCCTACTCTGGCGTTAGCTTGGCAGTTGCTCCTGTTCAATAACTTACCAGTAAAATCTCTTTCTCGCTCTTCATTGGGGGACATGGCACCCACCCAGTATTGTTATTCAACCACAGTTGTAGCTGTTGCTGGTTTGCACCCCGTTGGGTCCTTGGCATGGTTGGTGTTCCATGTTTTTTCTTGGTTGGCTTGCTTCTCCTACTACTTGTGCACAAACTGAAGCTCTCTCTCCAAGCTGCAGGGGAGGAGCTAACAGCTTTTACTAGTGTCAACGCCTCCTAGAGGACATAGCTATATCTACGGTTCCTGTGTCCCCCAATGAAGAGCGAGAAAGAGATTTTACTGGTAAGTTATACAAAAATCTTGTTTCTCGCCCAGTTTCCTTGGGGGACACAGAAGACCTTAGGGTTTTTACCGGGGGTTCTGTGGGAAGCTGGGCGTTCCCCCACTCTGCCTTTCTCTCTCCATGGTTCTGTCTTTCTCCAGTCCGACCTAGATCTGGGACTGGGACTCTGTTGCTTGAAGTGTCAAGTGTCAGCACTGTCCTTCCCCTTTCAGCGTTCCCCGGCCTTCTGGGCCTGTCAAGACCCTCTTCCGTGGAGCGGCTTTGGGTTCCCTTGTACTGCCCTCGGGTACCGCCCTGGGAATTACATACTGGGCTCTTGGCACTCCAATCTTTCCCTTGGAGCCGTTACAGAAGTTCTCTCTACTCCTTCTGTCCTGTACGGTTGTGTTTCTGTGGCCGTTGTGTCTCTGACGGGTGCCTGAGTGGCGGCCCTTCTTGTTTCAAGCCTTCTGTCTTTCCTCAGGACAGGGCTGTTCTCCATTCCGTCTCTTCCTTCCTTCTAAAGGTGGTGTTCGTCTTTCATTTTAACGAGGCATTCGTCCTCCCCTTCCCACCCCCGGGAACGGACACTTCACCGGTTTGGACGTTGTTTGGGCCTTGCGGTTTTTACTTGGAGATCTCCGACTCTTGTCGCCGTTCGGTCTCTTGGGTTTCCAGGTGGTCCGCGCAAAGGGTTGGCGGCCTCCAGGGTGGCTTTCCTCCGCTTTTTTCACAGTGGCTATTGCTGTGGTTACCGCACCAAGGGCAGGGTTCTGCTTTTGGTGTCACCGTTTTTTCACTGGAGCGGTCGGTGCCTCCTAGGCCGGAGGCATTTGGCTTCGGCCATGCGTTTGTGCAAGGCGGTCACTGGTCTTCCTTGCAGAGTTCTACAGGGTGCATACTCTGGCTTCGGCAGATGCTGCCTTGGGCTGCCTGGTCTGCAGGCGGCGGTTTCTTGGTGCCTTAGGGTGCTTCGCCTTGGTGTTGTGGTCCCTCCCCTTTTTGGACTGCTTTTGAACGTCCCAAGGTCTTCTGTGTCCCCCAAGGAAACTGGGCGAGAAAACAAGATTTTTGTATAACTTACCAGTAAAATCTCTTTCTCGCTCTTTCCTTGGGGGACACAGCACCCACCCATTCTTTGTTTTTCTCTACACGGTTTCCGAGTTTGTTTTACCCGTTGGGTAGTTGGCTTGTTGGTTCCATTTTTGGACTTTGCCTTTTTTCACTACTTGGACACGCAACTGGCAGCCTCTCTCTCCAGGCTGAGGGTATAGCTGTGGAGGTGGGGCTTAACAGTTTTCACTTAGTGTCACGCCTCCTATGGAGATGAGCTATACCCATATAGCTATAAGACAGAACCATGGAGAGAGAAAGGCAGAGTGGGGGAACGCCCAGCTTCCCACAGAACCCCCGGTAAAAACCCTAAGGTCTTCTGTGTCCCCCAAGGAAAGAGCGAGAAAGAGATTTTACTGGTAAGTTATACAAAAATCTTGTTTTTGTTGTACGCAAAATATGGATACCTGGCCATAATAGAACAGTCCTATCCTTGTCCGTAATGCGGACCCATTGAAGTGAATGGGTCCGCATCAGACCCGCCAAAAAAAGCAGATTGGATGCAGGCAAGAAAATATGTTTGTGTGAATGAGCCCTTAAAGCCTGAAACTACACGCTTTGCACATCCTGTTCTGAGGGACGTTCTGACCTGACAACTATCAGGTACTGACGGTGTTAAAGAGATTTTGTGGTGATCCAAATTACCAAATAAAACTATATCTTTATATGTCTATCTAGTCTTCACATTCTCACCTAGTTCATTCTGAAGTTAAATGTGTTTTGGCTGACACTTCACTGATGTGATGGGCTTCAGTTTTCTATGACTATCTTTGTCTACCCAGCTTTCTTCTGTATGCCGGACATGTGGTTTTTTTAACTCCAGTACACTTTAAGGGCTAGAGAGAAAAGAAAAAAGGTTGGATAATGCCTGTACTTATTTGTACAATCGGGAAGTCATTCAGCCATATAATTTTCCCTATTTCAGCTGCACAGCTAGATGCATTTCTCTCAGAAGCAGGGGATATGTCTCTTCTGCTATCACTGTATGCAGTTACCTCACTTCCCTTACTTCCCACTATGTTTGTTTGTTTTCTTCTAGGGAGCTCAGAAAGCTGATAAGGAGGGATAAAGCACACAGACAGGGTGCTCCTGTGACATACAGAAGCAGTGTAGAGGCAGTTGTTTTATCAGGCTCCGGATCTCGGACAACTTTGACACGCCCCTACTTCCTCTGTTGACTTTTGAGTCTGTTACCAGGAACAGACCTTGCCTAACAACAAACAGTGGGCTGCAAATTAGGTAGAAGTAAGACCCCTAGTGGCCATGAATTTACAGCTTTTTTTCAGGTGGATGCAGGCAGATTTTTTAAATGACGTGATTAGAGATAAGCAAATTTCCGCTTATGAAATTCGTTCACACTTCGTTTGTTGGTAAAAGGTGAATTGCGTTATGGATTCCGTTACCACGGACCATAACACAATTCTATGACTGAATGCCTTTAGAGGCATTCCATTATTCATTCCGTCATAATAAAAGTCTAGGGGCTGCAAAACGGATCCGTCCCGTTTCCTTTATGCAGGAGAGGACTCCCCAGCATAACGGAAATGGGACTGATCTGTTTTGCAGGCATTCCGTTATGCATTCCGTCATAGAATTGAATTATGGTCCGTGGTAACGGAATCCATAACTTCACCTTTTACCAACAAACCAAGTGAACTAATTTATAAATATGAAATCCGCTCATCTCTAGACGCGATTTTGAAATTTGTTATTTTACACCATTCTCTATTAAATGAAATGAAATTGTGTGAAAGTACAGCAACTCTTTAAAGAGAATTTCTCGTGCGTGGCATTGGGGGACACAGCACCATGGGTATATGCCCAGCTGCCACTAGGAGGCTGACACTAGAAACAAAAAAGTGTTGGCTCCACCCAGGTGGGCTATACCCCTCTGCTAGAGCCAGAACAACTCAGTCTAGTTCTAGTGTCCGTAGGAGGCAGACATGACCTGCTAGCAGGTCCTTTTTCTGCTAATTTTTTATCTTTTATTTTTATTTTTATTTCTTTTAATTTTTTCCTCTACAGGTAGCAGGGGCGGCTCCATCGTGTTCCACCTTAGTTGTCCCCCTGCGGGCGCGTACTCGGTACCTTGCAGCCACCCAGTCCCCAACGTGACCTGCTTCCGCAGTGGATTCCGGCGGACCCACGGTTTCCGTGTTGAGTCCGCCGAGGGGGTGGTCATGCTGCGCCTGAACTAATCGGAGGGTGAGTATGTGCTTCAGCCCCAACCCCCTCCCCCACCCCCCCACCTCCACTTAGTAAGCTGGGCCTTTGGGGGGGGGCACTTCTCCTTCTTGGGGTCTCCCCCGCTCTCCTCTCAGGGGGGTCGCCATTCTGGAGCCTTTTTTAATGGTGTCGGCCCCTTTAAGACGGCCGGTTTCGGCCCTCGCTCTCCCTACCTCGGTGGCTGTGTCCCCTCCTCTGCCTTCCCTCGGCGCTGGCTGTTTGTTAGCCGCTTCCGCCTCCTGCGCTGGCGGGCGGGGGCCTGCCGGCGGCGGCGCTTTTCTCCTCCGGCGGCACCCTGGCATACTAGAGGCCGCGGCTTTTGCCTGGCCTAGGCCGCGGTCACGTGGGCGGGCGTCGTCTCCGCCTCCTGGGCTTCCCGGGCTTCCTCTCTGCCTCTCCCCTTGTGGGCGTTCCTCCGGAGGCCTCTCTTCTTTCCGCCCAATCCTGCGCCAGCGCGGGCTGCTAGGGGGGCGGTTCTTCTGCCGGACGCTCTCTCTCTCTCTCTTCTGCCTGAGCTGTGCGGCCGCGTGCGTCCTCACTCTGTGCGCTCCGGATCCTCCAGCTTCGGTTTTTTCTGGGACACAGCACCATTGGTCGTGGTAGGCAGCCTCTGGCTGACTCCTTCCTCTTCTTTTCAGGTTCCACCACCGAGAGGCCATCATGTCTTCCTCTGGTCAGGCCCCCACTCCCCCTGCCGCCATTTCCACTCATTACGCCTGCTCTGTGTGTAGCAGGAAGTTCCCATGCGGCCAGCCTACGTCCCTCTGTGTGCAGTGCCTCACCCCCGGGCCCGCCCAGTCCGCTCCTGCGGCCTCCACCTTGTCGGTTCTCCCGGAATGGGCTGCTACCCTGTCCCAGGCCATAGGTAGCCTTGCTAGCCTCTCCCAATCCCTGGCGCAGTCTCTGGACAGTCTCCCTGCCCAGATTGCGGCCGCCTCTGGCAGGGCCTCTACCGCTGGTGATACGCCTGGCGACAGTTCCCAGCCTCGCTCCGGCTCTCGGTCCCGCAAACGACCACGTACGGTCTCGGCTGGGTCTCACTCCTCCTCAGTTTCCCCGGATCACTCCCCGGCTAGGTCTGAGTCCGGTGAGATTTCTTCTTCAGCCGCTTCCGCCGCTCCTGGGGACTCCTCCGCTTCAGATTCTGAATCTGAGCGGTGTTCGGCGATGTCGGCAGCAGTGCAGGATCTCATCAGAGCCGTGCGGGACGCACTCCACGTGCAGGATGTCCCCTCGTCCTCCTCCATGGAGGCAGTGTCCTTCCGACGCTCTAAGCGGTCCACTGTGGTTTTTCCCAATCACGAGGATCTGGACGCTCTCCTTGCCAGGGAATGGCGTCACCCTGATCGGCGCCTTCATCTCACCAAGGCTTCTGATGTTCCTTATCCTTTCTCTGAGGATTCGGTCAATCTCTGGACGATGCCCCCCCTGGTGGATCCTCAGGTCGCTCGTCTGGCGAAGGCTACTACGCTTCCCCTGGCTGATGCGGCTTCCTTGTCGGATCCCGCTGATAAACGGGTCGACTCCTTGGCCAAGTCCGTTTTCATCGCAGCGGGCGCCGCCATCCGTCCTGCGTTTGCCGCCTCTTGGGTCGCCAAGGCATGCGCCGTTTGGGCAAAGCAGCTTCTCCGTGCTTTACCTGCTGACTCTGAGCAGGGGGACTTGGCAGTGCTTGCCTCCCAGATCTATCAGGCCTCCAAGTTTCTTTGTGACGCCTCTATGGAATCGGCTCGCCGCTCTGGGCGCGCGGCCGCCAACTCTGTGGCTATCCGCCGCACCATCTGGCTTCGTTCCTGGGCGGCGGACGCCGCCTCTAAGAAGGCTCTTATCTCTCTTCCCTTTCTTGGTGGAAAGCTCTTTGGGAAACGCTTAGAGGAGCTCATCTCCGAGGCCACTGGAGGTAAGAGTTCTCTTCTTCCTCAGAATCAGCCTCGCCGCCGTCGTTTCCCCGGATCGTCCTCCCGGACGCAGTCCTTTCGGTCCTTTCGGGCCCCTCCTGCCCGATCTGACAAGAAGCCTTCCAGGCCTTCCTTCAAGTCCAGGCCCTCTTGGCACGCCAAACCCAAGCCCGCTCGTCCCCAGCCCACTAAGCCTCCTTCAGCATGACTCGATCCCCGTCATGGTGGGAGGGCGCCTGCTCGTCTTTCGGGATGTTTGGCGGGCAAACGTAGAAGACGCTTGGGTTCTCGAGGTGGTCTCTTCGGGGTACAAAATCGAATTCACCGACCTCCCACCCAGTCGGTTCTTCTTGACGTCCCCCCCCATGTCTCCCGCCCGGGCAGACAGTTTTTTTCAGGCCATTCATTCCCTGCGCGCTCTGGGGGTCATCGTTCCGGTTCCAGAGTCAGAACGTTTTCGGGGCTTCTACTCGAACCTGTTCACCGTCCCCAAAAAGGACGGCTCACTCCGTCCTATCCTGGATCTGAAGGCGCTCAATCGGTTTGTCCGGGTCCGTCATTTCCGCATGGAGTCCCTCCGGTCCGTGATCGCCTCCCTGGAGTTGGGCGAGTTCCTGTCGTCGGTCGACATTCAGGATGCCTATCTCCACGTTCCCATCGCCCTCTCCCATCAAAGGTTCCTTCGCTTCGCGGTGGGTTCGCTTCATTTCCAATTTGTAGCCCTTCCCTTCGGTCTGGCCTCCGCACCAAGGGTTTTCACCAAGGTGTTAGCTCCCCTAGTGGCTCTTCTTCGTGCCAGGGGGGTCGCCCTGGTGCCTTACCTGGACGACCTTCTGATTCGGGCCCCGTCTCCCGAGGACAATCTGTCCAGCCTGAGCATCACCCTCTCGGCTCTTGCTCGGTTCGGGTGGCTTGTCAACCACTCCAAGTCCTCCCTTGTCCCACGCCAGAAGATGCTCTTTCTGGGAATGCTGTTCGATACTCGCCTCGGGCGGGTGTTCCTTCCCCCGGAGAAGGTGTCTTCTCTTCATGCGGGGGTACATCTTCTCCGCAGGCCGTCCTCTCTGACCATCAGGACGTGTATGCGCGTCCTGGGGAGGATGGTGGCCTCATTCGAAGCCATTCCTTATTCCCAATTCCACTCTCGGGACCTGCAGATGTTCATCCTGTCCAGGTGGGACAAGTCCCCGGAGGGTCTCGAGCGCCTCGTTCGTCTCCCTCCTCAGGTTTGTCTGGATCTCTCCTGGTGGTTGCTTCCCCGGACGGTGTCCCTGGGCCGGTCCTTCCTCCCCCCCAGTTGGCGCGTGATCACGACCGATGCCAGCCTCTCGGGATGGGGAGCGGTGTTCGAGTCCCTTACGGTTCAGGGTCTGTGGTCTGTTCAGGAATCTTCCCTGCAGATCAACGTTCTCGAACTCAGGGCGATTTTCTTAGCACTGTCGCACTGGACTTCCCGTCTGCGCGGCCTCCCGATCCGGATTCAAACGGACAACTCCACCGCCGTGGCTTATCTGAATCATCAGGGGGGCACCAGGAGCGTGATGGCCCTGCGAGAGGCCTCTCAGATCCTGCGATGGGCGGAGGAACACGTTCCCGTTCTCTCCGCCGTCCACATTCCCGGGGTCGACAATTGGGCGGCAGACTTTCTCAGTCGTCAGCTCGTCGACCCGGGCGAATGGTCTCTCCACCCGGAAGTGTTTCATCAACTGTGTCTCCGGTGGGGAGTTCCGGACGTGGATCTCTTCGCGTCTCGCCTGAATCACAGACTTCCGCGCTATGTTGCGCGGTCCAGGGATCCGCAAGCTCTTGCGGTCGATGCCCTGGTTCTGCCTTGGTCCCAGTTCGACCTTCTGTATCTCTTTCCGCCCATCCCTCTTCTGCCTCGAGTGCTCAAGCGTCTCAAGGCGGCCCGGGTGCCGGCGATTCTGGTGGCCCCAGATTGGCCCCGCAGGGCGTGGTACGCAGATCTCGTGTTCCTGCTCGCCGACGTTCCATGGCGTCTTCCCCTGCGTCGCGATCTCCTTTCGCAGGGCCCTCTGTTCCACCCGAATTTACCGCAGCTTCGTTTGACGGCGTGGCTGTTGAGACCGCGATCCTGAAGGCCCGTGGTCTCTCGGACTCTGTCGTTCAGACGATGCTTCGCGCTCGGAAGCCCCAGTCGGCCCGTATTTACTATCGGACCTGGAGGGCGTATTTTGCTTGGTGCGAGTCCGCACGTTCTCGTCCTCTCCTTTTTTCGGTCCCTAATATTCTGGCCTTTCTTCAGGCTGGTTTTGATAAGGGGCTTCGCCTGGCTTCTCTCAGGGGGCAGATTTCTGCCCTTTCGGTCCTTTTTCAACGTTCTGTGGCCACGCGGGCTCAGGTTAAGACTTTTCTGCAGGGTGTCGCTCGCCGAGCCCCTCCTTTTCGTCCTCCGGTGGAGCCGTGGGACCTGAATCTTGTTCTTGATGCTCTTCAGTCCTCTCCCTTTGAGCCCTTGGCAGACATCTCTCTGTCGTTTGTGTCATTTAAGGTTGCCTTCCTTGTGGCTATCACCTCTATCCGTCGGGTTTCCGAACTGGCGGCGCTTTCCTGCCGGTCGCCTTTTCTGGTGTTCCATCGGGACAAGGTCGTTTTGCGTCCCGTTCCTTCTTTTCTCCCTAAGGTTGTCACCCCGTTTCACATCAATGAGGAGATTATCCTTCCTTCCTTCTGCCCTAATCCTTCTCACCCTCGGGAGAAGTCTCTCCATTGCCTGGATGTTGTTCGGGCTCTCCGCTGGTACCTTCGCCTCACGGAACCCTTCCGTCGTTCGGATTCTCTTTTCCTGGTTCCGGCGGGTCCTCGTAAAGGTCTGCCTGCCTCCAAGGCCACCATCTCTCGCTGGGTTCGGTCGGCTGTCAAGGAGGCCTACGCCGCGAAGGGTCGCGCTCCCCCTTCCAGGTTGACCGCTCATTCGACTAGGGCAGTCGGAGCTTCCTGGGCGGTGCGTCATCAGGCTTCGGCTGCCCAGCTTTGCCGGGCCGCCACCTGGGCGTCAGTTCACACTTTTGCCAAATTCTACCACATTCATTCCCTGGCTTCTGCTGATGCCAGCCTGGGGCGTAAGGTTCTGCAGGCAGCGGTGCTTTAGGTTGCCGTCTGGCGATCTTCTTCCCTCCCTCAGGGACTGCTTTGGGACGTCCCATGGTGCTGTGTCCCCCAATGCCACGCACGAGAAAAATGGATTTTTTGTACTCACCGTAAAATCCTTTTCTCGTAGTAGGCATTGGGGGACACAGATCCCTCCCTTTCCTTGGAGCATCTGTTCTTGTTCGTGGTTCCGGCGTTTGCTTGTGGTTGTCGGGTTCCCCAGTTCAAGACTTGTTGGCACTCCGTTTCTTTTTGGTTCAGGTGTGGCGTTCCTACTGCTTTTGGTACTGACTGAGTTGTTCTGGCTCTAGCAGAGGGGTATAGCCCACCTGGGTGGAGCCAACACTTTTTTGTTTCTAGTGTCAGCCTCCTAGTGGCAGCTGGGCATATACCCATGGTGCTGTGTCCCCCAATGCCTACTACGAGAAAAGGATTTTACGGTGAGTACAAAAAATCCATTTGTTTCATAAGAAAATTACCTATCACATTATTTATTTTTATTATTTAAATCACAGAATTTTTGATGAGGTTTAAAAAAGAAAGTTTCATTGTCTTTTTATATTAAAACATGTATATAACCATGCAATTTTTGCACTAGCCGCTATGCCTAATAGGTGATCATTTCCTGTTCTCTACAGTTAGCTTTTCAGTAGCTATCTTCTTATCACAGGCAGAATAACAATGTCAAGTGAGAAATCTGTATGGATACCATTCACAACAGGTGATATCACAGCTTATTTGCTCCCTCCTGACCTCTGCACACTGCACACCTTGAATACTCTCCCATAAAGTACATGGGGTCCCCTCCTGTCCATTGTGGGGAAGTCTTAACATATTTTAGACTTGGTGGCCAATACCAAAACTCAGGATTTTTATTTAAATGTATATAGGGACATGGAAAAATAAAATAAACACAAAAAATTAAAAACACGTTTAACATAAAAGCGTGAGAATATCCCACAGAATGAATACCTGTGATAAGTCTTGATGCGTTGACACAAGCTATATCCCCTGCTGAATACTAAGGAAATCCTAAAAACATGACCAGAAGGTGGGCCCTGAGGACTTGAGTTTAGGAACACTGATTTAACTCCTTTCCAACTTCTGCCGTGCATGTACAGCAGGTGTCTGCTCTTTAAAGCATCAAATAGGGAGCCATAGCTTACCATGTGCCTGCTGTTTCACACCGATCGCACACGTTTGACCCCTCAGATGCCATAGTCAATTGTGATGGCGGCATCTGTGGCAGCTTCGCTGAATTCAGGGAAGGTGTTCCTTAGTGGTGATAGCCTTGTATAGACGCAGGCCTATCTACCATCAATAATACGTGCAGCTATTGAGCCATATGATAGATCATGTAAATGAGTAGAGATAATACAACTCGTCATTTGGAATAGCCATACCTTCTTCTTTATTCTTAACAGGTGATACTCACAGAGGAGCCGACGTTCAAGTTACCCTCATCTTGCACAATATTTGGGGGAACATACCCCCTTACTCATGTTTCAGGCTTTCCTACCAGGCTTATCACAGGTATATTTCAATGTAGGCCTGCAGGTGGCAGCACTTCATTGGAATATACAAAATTTCACACGTATAAAATCACATTAGTGTATGAGAAAGGCAATCTGACTGTATATTTAGGTCCCCTAGGGGTGTCTGAAAAAAAGTAAAGCGTTTTTAAAACTATTAAAAAAAAAAAGTAAATAAAATTCCCCCTGTTCCCCATAATGAAACAAATGTGAATGATGAAACATCAAAATGGGCAGTTTGCTGTTTTTTCATCCCTTTACATCCCAAAGAAACTGAAAAAAAATGGGATTAAAAAGTCATGCACACTCCAAAATAGCATTAATAAAATACAAATCGCCTTGCATAAAATGAGTCCTCACACATCTCTGTAGATAATGTAGATATAAATTTAAAAACTTTACAGGGGTCAAAATATGGTGATGAAAAAAATATTTCCAAATGGTTTAATATATATATATTTTTAAGTATTAAAGCACAAGAAAAAGTATGTTTGGTATCAGTGTAATCGTACTGACCCAGAGAAGGTAACGGGTCCCTTTTATCACATGGGTAAAAACATAAAACTGTGTTGGAATTGCATTTTTTTCCAATTCCACCCCATTTGGAATTGTTTCCAGCTTTCCACTACATTGTATGCTATATTATATGGTGACATTCAAAAGTGACACTTGTCCCACAAAAAAACAAGCTCTCAAACGGTTGTGAACGGGAAAAAAAAAAGTTATGTCTCCAGGAAGGGAGAAAGTGAAAAGCGAACATGCAAAATCTGTCAGGAAGGGGTTAAGCAATAGGTCATTTTCTGATTACGCATTCCCTTTAAGCCAACCTTGGTTACATAATTGGAGATTTTAGTCTTCTAGAGCTTTCTGATTGTCTGTAGAGGACCCTCTGAATGCCTAGACGTATATATGGGAATCCCCACAAAATGTATACAGGAGAACAGACAAATCGATGTCAGCAATATCAGACACGTGGAAAAAAATGTAGAAAAGCGCTTAGCGGCCAGGCTGGACGTATAGCGACAAACTGCTGATAAGATGCTATCTGATCCTGTAATCCTGTTACTTAATACTGGCTGCATCTGCCACATATACTCCGGCTAAGACGGAGTTGCTTAGCAGACTCGGGAACTGGAGTTTTAGCTCCTTAATAATCATTGGAGTGTAAATACTCCCTCTGGTGACGGATACACCTGTTCCCACCCCATACATCTCCATTACGCTGCATTAGGTGCCATCAGTAAAGTGCTCTGCCAGTGCGCCTCTGCATCCGACATCCATATATTCCACTTAGTTTCTCTGCTCTACACCAGAGGAATCTTTGGCCTACATACAACTGTCAGCATGGACAGATTAAGGCGTACGATGTAAAAAATGATCATTATTGGGTAAAGCAAACCTTCTTACAAACTTCCTTGGGGAATGGTGATTGTGTTACACCAGGGCTACGATCACTGGCTTCATACATCATTCCATCAGTTTGTGCATTCATAGTTTCCCTGTAAGAACAGAGCACAATGTGTTGTTTTAAAGAGGTATTCTGCTTAATTCAAGTCAATCCCTATTCACAGAATAAGGGCTCATTCAGACGGCCGTATGCTGTCCGCAAAAATGCGGGATCTTTTTTTTTTTTTTTGCGGATTAGATGCTGTCACATTCACTTCTATGGGGCCCTTTTCTTCCATTGCACGGCTTAGCAAAAAAATTAAACATGTCCTATACTTGTCAGTGAAAATCAGGACTTGGCCCTATTGGTCTATGGATCAGCAAAAAAACTAAATGCAATTAGTTTTTTTGCGGACAGCATACGGCCGTCTGAATGAGCCCTAACTATTAGGTGGGTAGGGGTCTGACCTGAGGCCCCTATTTCCCGCGATCATGGAGTGTATGGTTAATCTGTCTCCCATAGATATGAATTAAGTGCATGCTTGACCTACCACTCTGTTCTTTTCGTGTGATCTTGTGGGTTATGCCACCACCATTTTTGTGATTTGGTGATGGTCCCACACAAGCTAATAGTTATCCCCTATTCTGTGGGTAGGTGATAACCTGAAATAATGGAATACCCCTTTTATGTTCAGTGGTGGGGGTTTCAGACCCTGTTTTGTGGATAAGTCATCAATATAAGGTCCTAGAAAACCCCTTTAACTTATCAAGAATTTTAATAGCGCTAAAATAGTATTAACTTTGTTTTACAGAGTCCGCTCCAGTTGCACCATCTCCAGATAAGAGAGTGTTCTGCCACCCGGTAAGGCTAACAACGCCAGCACTGCCTGTCCAGGGAGGAGTGGATGCCCAACAAGATGGCAGCTTGGTGTGTGTACGTTACAAAGGGGAGTCTGTAAGAATCAACCAGAGCTACTTCAGCAAATTGGTGAGCACACGCTTCCTCCTGGGCTTTGTGGAGCATTTCCTCATGATAACATCAAATGTAAAACGCACTGTTTTTGCAGTTTCAGCTTTATCGTCTCAGTTGCACTGAAGATCCAGGATCGGAAAAGTTCTTGCCTCGTGTGTGGTGTCTTTTGCGGAGATATCAGGTAGGTAGAATATGCAGATATTAATGATGCAAATGTGTGTCCGCCCCAGTTTTAGAACTGAACCCACAGCAGCAGTCTTCTAATTGCTGGGGCTTGAATTTAGAAATAGGGTTGTTTAGCTGCAACCTATAGGTGTTAGGCACTAACCATGATTAGTCCATGTGCTGTCAAGCAACTGTTAAGTCAAATTCCTTGTAAGTGCAAACTTATTTGGCCAAATTGATTCTGATAATGTTTAGATAATTTTTTTTTTTTTTTAAAGAATATCATTGTACCTCTGAGTAACCAGAAGTAAGCTTAAAGGGGTTGGCCACTCTGCTAGCACTTAAGCAGAAAGTAGGGAGATATTACACTTACTAATATATCTTCTTAAAGGGAACCTGTCATCAACTTTATGCAGCCTGTACTAACGGCAGTATAAAGTAGAGACAGGTGAGTTGATTTCAGCGGTCTGTCATTTATAAGTTAAAAGTATGTGGTTTCCGAGAACCAATAATCACAATCATTGCCGACTGGGCCTGGAAAAGAGTCACGGCCACCTGAGAAGAGTCCTGGTTACTCATGAATTCCAGCTCTCCTGATGATGACTGACAGTCTTCTACCTAGTTTTCTCCCTTTATCTCTGAGAGAACTGCCAATCATCAGCAGATGGGTGAGAGTGCAGGAGATTATGAATAACCATGACTCTTCTCAGGTAGATTTGATGACAGGTTTTCTTTAGTCAGATCTGCCTGGTTTTCCTGCTATTGGCAGCAGCAGCAGCCCTCTCCTTCCTGCACTCTGTATATGGTGATATGTGACCCTCACCACTGCATATAGAGATCAGCGACGCCCTGTACACTGTATACACCTCTTGACCTCAAAAAAGCACTCCAGGTTTTTTCCTGGACACATAATGCAATCTCCCCAGCAGTACTGTAGCAGTTCCATTTGTTTATTCCCAGCTCAGTTACCTGAATACATTTTGAACCACTTTTATTATGGGCAGCTGCCATGTGATCCCCAGTCTGACCACTAGTCCAGGGCCTGCTACCCTGTGTAGGTGGGAGGTCAGTCTCCCCTGTTTGGAGGTCTTCCTGTGTGTGAACTACACAATTACATCACCATCTATCAAATTCAACCTGGATGGCCACCAAGCTCCACCCTCCCGGTTCCTCTGTATGTCACTCCATTTTTAGAGTGCTGCCTTATATAAGAGACCAGGAGTGCATTGTCATAAAACTCCCATGACTGTCTGTGTTGTATGCAGAATCTCCCATGTATTCTATAAAACTTAGTTTCACACTGCTTCCTGCTGGTAAGAGCTAATAGGAAGAAACTTATTACAAGCAGGAGGAAGAGGAGATAGGCTGAAGCTCCATCGCCTAGTCCTGTCCATCAAGAATTGAATCTGGAGAATTCCAGTTGTTGGAATAGGGGGTAACCATTATGTCAGGAGGGATCCTACCGCAGGGACAACCACAATCATGAGAACGGACACCCTGTACTCCTCGGGACCCGCTGACATGAACGGAGTAGCAGGTTGTGCCACTCCATCTATTTTGGGGGGCTCCAAGAGGTGCAGGGTCCTAGTTCTAGGGGCCCCCACTGATCTACTAGTTAACCCCTATTCTGTGTGTAGGGGATAATGTGTAACAACTGAAATACCCCTTTTAACCCCTTTAGGACACAGTCTTATTTCACCTTAAGGACCAGGCCATTTTTTGCAAATCTGACCAGTGTCACTTTAAGTGGTGATAACTTTAAAACGCTTTGACTTATCCAGGCCATTCTGAGATTGTTTTTACGTCCTATATTGTACTTCATGACACTGGTAAAATGAAGTAAAAAATAAATAAATTTATTTATAAAAAAAAATACCAAATTAACCAATTTTTTTTTTTTGTTGCAAATTTTCAAGTTTCAATTTCTCTACTTCTATAATACATAGTAATACCTCCAAAAATAGTTATTTTACATTCCCCATATGTCTACTTCATGTTTGGATCATTTTGGGAATGATATTTTATTGTTTGGGGATGCTACAAGGCTTAGAAGTTTAGAAGCAAATCTTGAGATTTTTCAGAAATTTTCAAAAACCCAATTTTTAGGGACTAGTTCAGGTCTGAAGTCACTTTGCGAGGCTTACATAATAGAAACCACCCAAAAATGACCCCATTCTAGAAACTACACCCCTCAAGGTATTCAAAACTGATTTCTCGTAGATTCCATTGGGGGACACAGACCATGGGTATAGCTTAGAGGTATTACTAGGAGGGACACTATGCAAATACAAAAGAGAACTCCTCCTCCTCGGGCTATACCCCCAGGCTCCACCAGGAGGAAGTCTTTGCTTAGTGTCCGATGAAGGAGGATGACACTTGTGTTGATTTCTACTCCGGTTTGTTATTTTCTTTCTAGATGGGGACACAGGTCAGCATAGCGCTTTCCTGGTCCCCTGTGGAGTGCCCGCCGCCGTCGTCTTCAGGACGCTGCCTGGCTGCCTCCATTCACCCCCAAGAAGACAAGTGGATCCGGGCTCGACCTGTTAGCTCCGGAATCCCACCAGCTCCTAGGTCACCTGCTGCTGCCCTCCAGAGCACTGTACTCCGGTGAGTCAGATGTCTGAAGAGGTGAGCCCTGCTGGTACTGAACAGAGGGAGAAGACTGCAGGAGCAGATAAGTATGGCTGCAATCCCCTCTGCTCCCCCTTTCTCCCTGCCTGATACCTATGGGCCGCCTGGGTGAGCTGGGGAAAGGGTGTTTCTGTCTGGAGGTACTGGGGGCAACTGGAGGCACTATACTGGGACTTTATGGGGTGGTATCTTCCCTGCTAGGCACCGCTCCTACCACTTTCCAGCAGCACCTGCGAGCGGCGGGCCCCAAGCTTCATTCGGGGGGCCTCCGACACCATGCGTCGCCGTTCGGCCCTTCATAAACCCCCGCTACGCCGCGTTCGGCGCCGGGGGACATTTTTTCATAAAGCGCGCGCTCTTTTCGCGCTTCTATGACGCGTCCTGGGGGTGGAGCCTCCAGCGTCTTCCTCCGCTTACTGAGAAGCTCCTCGCACGCGTGGCTGCTCTCCGGTGGACTTCTGTGCTGTTGCCTGGGTGGTAGGACCTTTTAGCCTTGTTGCAGCTGGTAGAGATCTTTTTTGTGGTTGCCATCATGCCTAAGCCTGGGGCCCCCCTTAAGTCTGCCAAGACCTCTTCTCATACCCCAATAGGGTCCTGTAAGGAGTGTCTTCTGCCACTTTCTGTCTCTGGTATCTGTGCCTCCTGCCCTGCTCCTGGACAGGATCATCCTTCTCTTGCCCAGCCCAGTCCCCCCCTGTCCCTGCAGTTCCCGCTTGGGCATCTGCCATGTCCAGTGCGGCCGCTGATTTGGCCTTAGTCTCCAAGGCAGCCATGTCCTTTATGGAACGTATGGCAGTTTCCAATCCTGTGGCGCCAAACACTCGTCTCCTCTCAGTGGTTCCCGCAGAGGACGCTTGACCGCTAAGAGGCAGCGTGAGCAGCAGCATCCCTCCTAGGATGACTCCGCCGCCCCCCCCCCTCCCCCCCTCCCCCCTCCCCCCCCTCCCCCCTCCTTATTTAGATGACTCCCCGTCTAGACTCCAAGTCCTCTCAGATCCAGGGGGTGGTGTCGCACCTGCTGCGCTCCCCGTGTCTCTCAATGCGGGTCCTGGGTCTTATGGTAGCCTCTTTCGAGGCCGTACCATAGGCCCAGTTTCACACTCGTTCGCTGCAATGGGAGATCCTTTACCTCTGGGACAAGACCTCTCGTGGTCTGGACGCTTGCATCCGCCTGTCTCAGCGGGTTCGGGCAGCTCTCCCTTGGTGGCTGTCCCCTATGAACCTGACGTCGGGAAGATATTTCCTCCCGTTCTCCTGGACGATCGTCACTACCGATGCCAGCCTCCTGAGTTGGGGCAGCGTTCTCCAGTCCCGCACGGTTCAGGGGGTTCGGTCAGCGGCGGAATCTCGCCTCCCGATCAACATCCTGGAGCTGAGACCGATTTTCCACTCCCTCTCCTTGCTGGTCGCCCGGTGAGGATTCAGTTGGACAATGCCACTTCTGTGGCTTACATCAACCATTAAGGCGGTGATGCAGGAGGTGAGGAGAACACGTTCCGTTGTTGTCAGCGGTACGCATTCCGGGAGTCGACAATTGGGCAGCGGACTTTCTAAGCCGCAACAAGGTGGATCCAGGCGAGTGGTCTCTGCATCCGGATGTATTCGAAGACGTCTGCCGTCGGTGGGGCCGTCCGGATGTGGACTTGATGGCATTCAGGCGCAACAACAAGGTTCCGGTGTTCCTGGCTCGCGCTCGGGATCCGAAGGCGTACAGGGTGGACGCACTGGTGTCTCCGTGACAGGACTTCAGCCTCCTCTATGTCTTCCCTCCACTTCCTCTGCTGCTGAAGGTTCTACGCAAGATCGAGGCGGAAGGGATTCAGACCGTTCTCATCGCCCCAGATTGGCCTCGCCGCGCATGGTTCTCGGACGTCGCTCGGATGCTGGCGGACGCCCCATGGCCTCTTTCCGACAGAGAAGATCTACTGTCTCAGGGCCCGCTCTTACACCGGAATTTACGGTCACTTTGTTTAACGGCGTGGCTGTTGAAACCGCCATCCTGAAGAAGAGGGGGTTCTCGGATTCTGTAGTTAGAACCATGATCAGAGCTAGGAAGCCGGCTTCCTCCCGGATTTACTATCGTACCTGGAAGGCCTTCCTTGCCTTTTGTGAGAACTTTGGTTTCCCTCCCCTTTGTTTTTCCATCCCGATGGTGCTCTCGTTTCTTCAGTCCGGCCTCGAGATGGGACTGTCGCTGAGCTCCCTGAAGGGTCAAGTTTTGGCTCTGGCCGTCTTTTATCAGAGGTCCCTTGTTGTCCTGGGTCCTGTGAGGACTTTCCTGCAGGGGGTGGCACATTCGGTCCCTCCGTACGTCCCCCCTTACCCTCCTTGGGATCTCAACTTGGTCCTGCGTCCCCTCCAGGCGGCCCCCTTCGAGCCTCTGAGGGAGGTCTCCCTGACCTTTCTCACCTGGAAAGTGGTCTTCCTTGTGGCCATAACTTCCATCAGGCGGGTATCGGAGCTGGCCGCACTTTCCTGCCAGGAGCTTTTTCTGTTTTTTCACCAGGATAAGGTGGTGCTCTGTCCGGTTCCCTCCTTTTTGCCCAAGGTGGTCTCCCCCTTCTACCTTAACGAGGATCTTGTCCGGCCCTCCTTTTGTCCTTCTCCGGCAAACCCCAAGGAACGCGCTCTCCATTCCCTGGATGTCGTCCGGGCCCTGAAGGTGTATCTGACGGCTACCGCCTCCGTCCGCCGTTCAGACTCCCTCTTTGTGATTTCCGAGGTGCCTCGTAAGGGTCTGGCGGCCTCCAAGGTCACTGTGGCGCAATCGATCCGCTCGACTATCGCCGCGGCTTATCGCGCTCGTGGCAGGGTTCCCCCGGCTCGGATTACCGCTCACTCCACTAAGGCCATGGGAGCTTCCTGGGCAAGGCGCAATCGTGCCTCTGCGTCTCGGCTGTGTAAGGCGGCCACCTGGTCGTCCTTACATACCTTTACGAAGTTTTATCAGTTGCTTTTGCTGGCTTCGGCTGATGCTGTCTTTGGCCGCAGGGTTTTGCAGGCTGTGGTTCCTGTTTGACCGTTGGACGTTTTTCCTGGCGGTTCTGATGTTTTTTCCCACCCCGTTGACTGCTTTGGGACGTCCCATGGTCTGTGTCCCCCAATGGAATGTACGAAAAAAGGAGATTTTTTGTGAAACTCACCTGTAAAATCTTTTTCTCGTCTTTTCCATTGGGGGACACAGCTCCCACCCATTCTGGAGGGGTTGCAGGAGGGGTTCAGTTCTGTTTGTGGTTTGGCCTCATGGTTTTAGGTCCGATGGCTTCCATTATTTTTTCTTTTCTCCTTCTCCTACTGCTTTTGTAACGCCTGACTTCCTCCTGGTGGAGCCTGGGGGTATAGCCCGAGGAGGAGGAGCTCTCTTTTGTATTTGCATAGTGTCCCTCCTAGTAATACCTCTAAGCCAGTGTTTCCCAACCAGTGTGCCTCCAGCTGTTGCAAAACTACAACTCCCAGGATTCCTAGACAGCCTTTGGCTGTGCGGGCATGCTGGGAGTTGTAGTTTTGCAACAGCTGGAGGCACACTGGTTGGGAAACACTGCTCTAAGCTATACCCATGGTCTGTGTCCCCCAATGGAAAAGACGAGAAAAAGATTTTACAGGTGAGTTTCACAAAAAATCTCCTTTTTACAAACTTTAATCTTTATTTTCCATTAATTCTTGTGGAACACCTAAAGGGTTACCTTTAGGTGTTCCACAAGAATTAATGGAAAATAGAGATATAATTTCAAAATTTCACTCTTTTGGCAGATTTTCCATTTTAATATTTTTTTTTCCAGTTACAAAGCAAGGGTTAACAGCCAAACCAAACTCAATATTTATGGCCCCGATTCTGTAGTTTACAGAAACACCCCATATGTGGTCGTAAACCGCTGTACGGGCACACGGCAGGGCGCAGAAGGAAAGGAATGCCATACGGTTTTTGGAAGGCAGGTTTTGCTCGACTGTTTTTTTTTTTTTTTTTTTATATACACCATGTCCCATTTGAAGCCCCTCTGATGCACCCCTAGAGTATAAACTCCAAAAAAGTGACCCCATTTTAGAAACTACGGGATAGGGTAGAAGTTTTGTTGGTACTAGTTTAGGGTACATATGATTTTTGGTTGCTCTATATTACACTTTTTGTGTACAAAAAAAAAAAAAATCATGTTCTGGTGTTTCCATAGTCTGAGAGCCATAAACGCGATTACCTTGGGTAGGGTATGATTTTTGCGGGGTAAGATTACTGTTTGGCACTATTTTGGGGTGCGTATGACTTTTTGATCGCTTGCGATTACACTTTTTGTGATGTAAGGTGACAAAAAATTGCTTTTTTTTTTTTACGGTATTCACCTGAGGGGTTTATAGAGCAAGTTGTTACGGACGCTGCGATACATAATATGTATACTTTTATTTTATTTATGTAAGTTTTACACACTAATATCATTTTTGAAACAAAAAAAAATAATCATGTTTTAGTGTCTCCATATTCTGAGAGCCATAGTTTTTTCATTTTTTGGGCGATTATCTTAGGTAGGGTTTAATTTTTTGCGGGATGAGATGACTGCTTGATCGCTTGCTATTACACTTTTTGTGATGTAAGGTGACAAAAAATGGTTTATTTAGCACAGTTTTTATTTTTAATTTTTATAACAGTGTTCATCTGAGGGGTTAGGTCATGTGATACGTTTATAGAGCCGGTCGATACGGACGTGACAATACCTAATATGTATACTAATTCCTTTACAATGCATTTCAATACTTCATGGGACCCCCCCCCCCCCACGCATTTAGCCAAGGTGCCGGGCGGCGGTGATTGGAAATACAAATGACGTACCGGTACGTCATGTGTCCTGAGAGGTTAAGGGTATGCTGTAAAAATTTGAATTAAAAGTATTGTGGTATAGTCACACACTCTAGATTTTCTGTAACTGTTCCATTCTTCTGAATGAGACTTGCAGAACTCCATGCAGATGCTGATGTACCCCATTCTGATGTATTGGACTGATTTCTGGCTTCAGGAACTTGTGTAATCTGCGAACTGCGGATATACACTTAAAGGGGTTGTCTCACTTCAGCAAGTGGCATTTATCACTGACTAATGTATTGTGATCCTTCATATTGGCTCCTTTGCTGGCTTTATTAATTTTTCCATCACATTACACACATCTCCATGGTTACGACCACCTTCAGTGGTCATTCTTGCACACTATAGGAAAAAGGGCTGGCCTCTCTGGTGACTGGGACGGTGTGAGCGCACATAGGCTAGTGCTTTTTCCTATAGTGTGCAAACACTACCACTGCTTCCGGATTGCATGGTGGTCGTAATGACGGAAACGAGCAGTGTATAATGTGATGGAAAAATTAATCCAGCCAGCAAAGGAAGCAATATGGGTAATCACAGTACATTAGTAAGTGGCTTGTATTAACTTTCTCTACATGATAAATGATATTTGCTTAAGTCAGCCAACTCCTTTAAAAGGGTTTTCTGAGAATCCATCAGTATCGGATAGGTGGGGGTCTGGCAGCCCCGCCAATCATTTGTTTACAGACAGCTCACCAAGCACAGCCCCGTATATTGTATAGCGGCTGTGCTTGGTATGACAATGCTCCTAGGCCACGTAAACAATAAACGTGATGTCACTGGCCTAGGAAAAGCCTAGGAAAAGCTGAGAGCTTGGTAAAAACCAGCGGTGCTCACCGTGGGGCCACTGGCTTCTCAAACAGCTAATCCTGGCTGTCGGCTGTCACTGAGGACAGGTCATCAGTAAAAAACAATCTTTGAAAACCCCTTTAAGGGGCATTTACTTGCACCAACCGAGCAGGCAATTATCGGGAAGGGATCTTTGCTTCCCGATAACTGCCTGCTTGTCAGTGGAGGAAAGAGCTGCATTTCCTCCTCTGTACGGTAATAAATGGTGGTCACAGTCATTGCTCGTCCTCATCCAGATTCATTGTTTCTGGGCAGCAGATTACTGTTCACACACCACGATCTGCTGCTCAGAAAGAATGATATAATGTGCTGCATGAAAGATCATTTCGCCCAATGAGCGATTCATTGCTTGACCGGCAGCACATTTACATGGGCCGATGAACGAGCGTTCACAGTAATGTTCATTCCCAATAATCGGCCAAACAATTGTGCTGTGGGAATCTGCCTTTAGGCCTCAATTTGTTGCAGATTTCCTGTGGCAATGTTGTGACTTTTAGCGATTGTGTCTGAATCCATACCTTTTCCTGCCCCCCAAATTGAATGTGCCTGAACGAGACAGCTCTGCCGATGTCCTTTACTAGTCTGCAGATATAAGCATCTCGGAAATGGTCAAAGGCAATACAACTGTATTACATAATGACAATATGTTCTAGAATAACTCTGATGCACTGGTGACCTCAGATACTGGAGCAGATTCATCAAAACTAATACAAAGGAAAAGCTGAGCAGTTGCTAATAACCAATCAGGTTCCAGCTCTCATTTCTCTTTAGAAAATGAAAGTTATGACCTGATTGGTTTCTTTAGACAGCTGTTCCACTTTACCCGTGATCCACTTTTGATAAGTCTGTACCAATTAGCCTATTTTGTGTATAGACAGCATTGATGAAGGGGATCTGTGGGGGTAGCACACAGCAGTGGGGTACTTTACTGTTATTAGATTACAGAACAGTGTTAGAAGTGAATTGAGAGGAAAACTTAACAGTTCTGTCTTATATTACGTAGGTGATGTTCGGAACAGCACAGTATGAAGGCTCAGGACTGCAGGGGGCGCTCCCAGTCCATGTGTTTCAAGCTTTGCACAGGATTTTTGGTGTTACTTCTGAGTGCTTTGCTTCTCCCTTGAACTGTTATTTCAAGCAATACTGCTCTGCATTCCCAGACACAGATGGATATTTTGGCTCCAGGGGGTGAGTGTTCAATTCTACATATCCTCTATAGGACGTATCAATTTTAGTCACTCTATCAATTATGCATTATCGCAGTATGATGAAATTATTTGCTAAGGCAAATCCCTCATACAGACACCGTTTTATCGGTGTAGGGGTGGGAGTTCAAAGCTCAGCTTGTGAATAACATTACCGACGATTCACTGACAAGTAGACTATGGGTCATGAGGCAAAAAGCTATGTGACTGACAACTTCTGCCACAGAGAAGCCAGTTTTTATTTATCATCCGTGTCATTGGGGGACACAGCAAAGATCTTGGTATTTGTCAGAGTTAGCATTCCAGATTACACAGGCTAGCGAGTATATTTGTGAGGCCTCCCTTGATGCGGAAATGGTGGCAAGAGCATCAGCTATGTCTGGGGCCATTTGTAGGACTCTTTGGCTGAAAGACTGAGCAGCGAATCAATCATCAAAGACCCTTCCTTTCCAGGGTAACCGCTTGTTCGTACCCCATCTGGACCAAATCATCTCGGACTCTACGGGGGCGGGAGCACCTTGCTTCTCCAGAATAAGCCGCCGCGGTCCAGATCTTACCGAGGACCTAGATCGCGCATTCGCTCCTTTAGTAGCAGTTCCAGTCCAGGCTCTTCCTGTAGATGACAAACCCAGGAAACCAAGAAGAGGCCGTTTTTAAGCTTCGACAGGCTTGGCGCTCAAGAGCCCAGACTGCAAAGCCCAATTCCAGTAAGCCCACTTCTGCATAATGGGCTTCCCTCCCCCCTTGGGTTTGGGGGGGGGGGGGGCGTGTCTATGGTTCTTTAAGGACACTTGATTCACGCACATTTCCGATTCTTAGGACGGCAAAGTAATTGAATCCGGTTTTTCAGGTTGGTTCCTCCAAACAACCCACCTTGAGCTACCGAAGTTTTGTCTGCAATCCGAGACCTCCTGATTCAGGGTGTAATCAGCCTAGTTCCACCAGAGGAACATTATCAAGGTTTCTGTTCCAATCTTTTCGTTGTCCCAAAGAAGGACGGGTCTGCGAGGCCAGTACTGGATCTCAAGGGCCTCAACCGGTTTGTCAAAGCTATCTGCTTCAGGATGGAATCCTTGAAATCACTTATAGCCTCCA
Organism: Bufo gargarizans; assembly: GCF_014858855.1. Taxonomy (NCBI): domain Eukaryota; kingdom Metazoa; phylum Chordata; class Amphibia; order Anura; family Bufonidae; genus Bufo; species Bufo gargarizans. The sequence goes on along the minus strand of NC_058085.1, from coordinate 74,928,146 downwards.
TGGAGAAAGGGAAATCTCTTTCCTCAGTAGACATCTGGAGAATGGTCCCTCCATCTGGATGTCTTCATGGCCTGCGACTAGGGCTGAAAATATTACTCGATTTGAATCAAGTAATTCGACACAAAGAAATCCTCGATGCTAATTTTTTGCTTTGAGGATTTGTTTGCTGCACTGGATCCCGACACATCGTCAGGACATAGTGCACGTAAGCGTGCACTATGACCTAAGGCTGTGTGACATCAGGACAACAGTGCAGCGCGGGGAGAAGATGATTACAGGAGAGGTAAGTATTTTATTTCACTGGTGCTGGGGAGATGGTGGCACTGGGGGGGCAAGCTGGTGGCACTATGAGGGGAGCCTGACACTGGTTGGAAGCTGATGGCACTGGTGGGGGCTGATAAGTTTTTCTAAAGAAAAACATTCTTTTAATTAGTTTTTTGTTATTAAAGTACTCTATTAATCATTAGATTAATCAATAGAATACTCTATTTAAAAAAAAACTGTTGATAGCTGCAGCCCTACCTGTGACCCCTGAGAGGTAGCGACTGATTCCCTGGCACAGGTTCAAGAGCCTGTACATATTCTTCCCCCTGCCTCTGCTCCCCAGGGTCTCAACAAGCTCAAGACAGAAGGCTTCCCGGCAATAGTCATTGTTCCAGATTGGCCCAGGCAGTCTTGGTTATGCCGATCTAGTAGCCCTGCTAGCGGACACCCCATGGCCTCTACCTCCCAGAGAGAACCTTCTCTCTCAGGGTCTGATCTACCTCCCGCATTCAGACATGCTTTGTTTGATGGCATGGTGGTTGAAACTACCATCTTAAGGGATCTCCTTCTCCAAGATATATTATTGCACTTGGAGGTCAAAAGTGGTCTCCTCGTTCCATCTGAATGCCCTTCACACCTTGGACTTTGTTTGGAACTCAGACTATCTGGACAGAACAGCGGCCTTTTGCAAGTCTGACTCCTGCTTTGTAATCCCTGAGGAGCTCCAGCAAGGGCTGTTGGTCGCTGGATCAGGTCGTCTATCGGTGAGGCTTATAGTTCCCAGGTCAGAGCGCTGTCCTGTCAGGTAACAGCCCATTCCATTAAGGCGGTTCGAGCCTCTTGGGCAGTCCAGCACAAGGCCTCCCCTTTGCAAGTGTGCAGAGCAGCTATGTGGTCCCCTCTGCCCGCTTTCACAAAGTTCTATAGGGTGCATACCTTTGCTTCCTCTAGTGCGGCTCTTGTTCGCAGGCTGCTGCAAACTGTGGTGCATTGACTGCACTCACGCTACTACAGTTGATTGTCTTCCCACCCATGAGGACTGCTCTAGAACATCCAAAGGTCTTTGCTGTGTTCCCCAATGACACAAAAGAGAAAACTGGATATTTTGTTACTCACCGTAAAGTCCCTTTCTCGTCTCCTTTATTGGGGGATCAGACATGTTGTTGGTTACATAGGTTCATTTTCCTTTTTACTCATGTTTTTTCTCCACTACTTCCGCACTGTCAGTGTCCGCAGGAGGGGTAAAGCTGGTGGGAAGAGTTAACACTTTTTGCTTAGTGTCTGCCTCCTACTGGCAGCAGCTATATCCAAGGTCTTTGCTGTGTCCCCCAATGAACGAGACGAGAAAGGGATTCTACAGTGCGTAACAAAAAAATATTAATAAAAAATAGTCACTGGAGGAGCAGTGTATGGAAAGGCTTGTGAAGAATAAGGAAACTGTTACCAGTAGAATTCTATTTTTTTGCCCTCCTAGGCCATGTCTCAGCTTTTTTCCAGTCAGTGGCTCATTTGAGGCTAACCCGCCATTCAGTGAGGAACTGATGGATGCCATGGTCACACATTTTGAGGTACAAGAAGAATAATAACTTTGCCTGCTATTCTGTGTCATGGTTGTTCTTTGGGTGATCAACCTGTGTTTTTACAGAATCTTCTGGAGAGTTCAGATCAGCCTCTGTCCTTCATTGTGTTCATCCCAGAGTGGAGAGATCCACCAACACCAGCCCTCACACGTATGGAGGAAAGTCGCTTCAAGCGCCACCAGTTGATTCTCTCAGCCTATCAGCATGAATATAGAAGTGGCTCTCAACATATGTGTAAGAGGTATGTACTGTAGACTGGTTTATGCCTTGACGCTTTATGAGTAGCAGCGGCTTTTGTCCGGCCAAATCCCAGCATGTATTTGCTGTTTAATGGCTGGCAGTGTCGGACTGGGGTACCTGGGACACACCAGTAAAATTTGTTCTGAGGGCCCACTGTAAAACTCCATGCAAATATTACCTGCTCACACAGTGGCAGCAGCAAGATGCTACAGGGCAGGTCCCTGAGGAAAGAAAATACTGCATAGCCTGCCATTGTGCCTAGAAGTCATCTCAGACCAGATGCATCTATAAGAATAAACTAGGTACTTTCTTAAATAATCTGTTTTTAATATGAATATAGGCTTGTGGGGACCGTATTTAGGCGTATTCACCTGTTCCCCTGTGGGGCAGTTCAAGCCTGCTATTTTAGCCAATGGGGGCCGACAGGCATTTTGGTAACATCTGGCAATGCTGGATCTAGAGAGCTGCGAATAGATGTGTGAAACTAGCCCTAGTTGTGAAGTTGTTCAGAGTTGTATGAGACTTCAAACTACAGAAATAAAAATCTATGCAACTGTCAAGGCATGTTGGGAGTTTCTAGAGAACACGGCCTTGCACTTGAAGGGGCTGTGAGGAATTTTAAGAAAGTTCTGTTAGTGCAGGAAATGGTACAACATGTAAAATATTCATTTCTTACCCATTAAATCCCCCTTTGTTCGAGTGGTCTCGGTTGGCCCTATAGCGATGACATCACATACATCATTCACATGACCACTGAGACAAGTGACAGCGACAGTCACGTGAATGGTGTATGTGACTACATCGTTGTTCAGAGCAGCGGGAATGTCTGAACAGGACTATCCCGTGCATGTGTGGCTTTCTCAGTTCACTTGTATGCAACTTCCAAAAATAGCTGAGTAATTACACTGAGCTATTTTCCGAAAACTGAACACTGATAGAGGCGCATGCCCATTCCCAGCAGCATGAGATGGGATCCCATTCTGAGAAAGGAGTGGGTCCCAACAGTGTCATAAATGTCCACAAACAAGCTTCTTATAATCCCACCCAACCCATCTAAGGCTACTTTCACACTTGCGGCAGAGTGATTCGGCAAGCAGTTCTGTCGCCGGAACTGCCTGCCGGATCCGTCAAAACGTATGCAAACTAATAGCATTTGTAAGGCTGATCAGAATCCTGATCCGTCTTACAAATGCATTGAAATGCCGTATCCGTCTTTCCGGTGTCATCCGGAAAAAAGGATCCGGCATTTATTGGTTTCACTTTTTTTCCGGTATTTTGAATGCCGCATCTGGCACTAATACATGCCTATGGAAGAAAATGCCGGATCCAGCATTCAGGCAAGTGTTCAGTTTTTTTGGCCGGAGATAAAACCGTAGCATGCTGCGGTATTCTCTGTCCTGATCAGTCAAAAAGACTGAACTGAACACATCCTGAACGGATTACTCTCTATTCAGAATGCATGGGGATAAAACTGATCAGTTCTTTTCCGGTATTGACCCCCTAGGACGGAACTCTTTGCCCGAAAATAAAACCGCTAGTGTGAAAGTACCCTTAGGCTGGTTTAACACGGGCGTTGCAGATTGGGGCCGGATGCGTTCAGAATGCGTTCAGTGAAACTCTAACTATTTTGCAAGCAAGTTCAGTAAGTTTTGTCTGCGATTGCGTTTAGTTCAGTTTTTTCCGCGCGGGTGCAATGCGTTTTTATGCATTTTTCACGCGTTTGATAAAAAACTGTTTACAAACAACATCTCTTAGCAACCATAAGTGAAAAACGCATCGCACCCGCACTTGCTCGCGGATGCAATGTGTTTTTCACGCAGCCCCATTCACTTCTATGGGGCCAGGGCTGCGTGAAAAACGCAGAATATAGAACATGTTGCAATTTTCACGCAACGCAGAACTGATGCGTGAAAAACAACGCTCATGTACACAGACCCATTGAAATGAATGGGTCAGGATTCAGTGCAAGTGCTATGCGTTCACGTCGCACATTGCACCCGCGCGGAAAACTCGCTCGTGTGAAAGGGACCTTAGTAAATGACTTCTTTATTGTGTATATTTGCTTAGGGTACTCTCACACTAGCGTTTTTCTTTTCCGGCATAGAGTTCCGTCCTAGGGGCTCTATACCAGAAAAGAACTGATCAGGCATATCCCCATGCATTCTGAATGGAGAGCAATCCGTTCAGGATGCATCAGATTGTCTTTAGTTCAGTCTTTTTGCATGCTGCTGTTTTATCTCCGTCCCAAATTCCGGAACACTTGGCGGATCCGGCACTAATTTACATTGAAATGTATTAGTGCCGGATCCGGCATTGAAAATACCACAGTGCCGAATCTGTCCTTCCTGGTCTTTTGTGAAAAAAAAAATAGAAACGGATCTGTTTGTCCCTATGACAAACTGACAGACGGATCCGCTCTTGCAATGCATTTGTGAGACAGATCCGTCTACAAATGCTGTCCGTTTTCATGCAGATGGCAACGGAACTGCTTGCCGGATCACTCTGCCGTAAGTGTGAAAGTACCCTTATACTGCTTCCTTATAAGGCCCCTTGCAGACGAGCGTGTCCGGATGTGTTGCGCCTGCAATCAGGGAAAATTGTGCGAGTAGGTACACAATTGCAGTCTGTTTTGACTGCGATTGCGTTCCGATGTTCAGTTTTTATCGCGCGGGTGCGTGATAAAAAACTGACTGTGGTACACAGACCCGAACTTCTTCACTGAAGTTCGAGTTTGGGTTAGGTGTTCTATTCATTTTATTATTTTCCCTTATAACGTAGTTATAAGGGAAAATAATAGCATTCTAAATACAGAATGCTCACTAAAATGTGGCATGAGGGGTTAAAAAAGACAAAAAAAAATGTACTCGCCTCATCCTGTTGTTCGCGCAGCCGGCATCATCTTCTTCCAGGACCCGCCAAAGGACCTTTGATGACATAATCGTTGGTGATGTCAGCACAGGTGCTGCTGAATGAAGATAGAAGATTCACATCATCAAAGGTCCTTTGGCAGGTCCAGAAAGATGATGATGCCGGCTGCGCAAACAGGATAAGGTGAGTTAATTTTTTATTTTTTTTTTATTAAACCCTAAAGCCACATTTTAGTAAGCATTCTGTAATAACCATGTTATAAGGCAAAAATACAGTAAGTTGACTTTCTCGCCCATTTTCCTTGGGGGACACAGACCTTGGGTATAGCTCAGCTCCCTAGGAGGCGTGACACTAAGTAAAACTGTTAAGCCCCTCCTCCATCAGCTATACCCTCAGCCTGGAGATAGAGGCTACCAGTTTTAGCTTAGTGTCCAAGGAGGCAAGACACTCCCTGCTACTGCAGGGCTGTTTTCTCCTTGTTATTTTTACTTTTTCTTCTAATTTTGTTATTTTATTTTTTCCTAGGGATACCAGAGACGCATTAGACCTCTCTGCTCTCCCGGGGTTGAGCTGCGCCAGTGCCAACTTATCTGCACTGCTGCCTCCCCCACAGAAGCAATAGGAGGATCTGGGCAGCAATGGCTCCCCTACATCCCGCCAGCTAGGGGGTCGCCCGCACGCCAAGCCCCTCTTCCAGCTTCCTGCCACTGCGGTGCCAGTGGCTGAAGGGGCGACCCTGCTGGAAAGGACTGAGGGTGAAGACGTCGGACGGTGAGATGGCTATTCCAGCCCATACCCCGTCCCTATCTGCAGCATCTACCCCTCTGGGTAAGGGGGGCACCCGTGGTCGCTCATTCTGAGCGCTCATCTGCAGGACAATGCAGCACAGCAGCATCCTCAGCACCCCCACGCCGTTCCCCCCCACGCTGCTATCTTTCCACCTTCCCCCCCCCCCCCTCCCCCTCATTCGGGGCTGACTCCATTTTTCTCTTCTCTCTCCCCCCCTTCCCGCCGAGAACGGGGGGCGGGGCTTAGCGGTCCCGGCAGGGGGCGGGGCTTACGCGCGCGTCATTTTGGGGGCGGAGCTACGTTCTCCTTCACAGGAGACATTTCAAGCGCTGGAGGGGGCGGGGCTTGTTCCCCGCGCTTTCTGCTGAGGTTTCCCGCGCTTCCTCACTCCTGACAGGAAGCTGGGACACGGTGGGGGACTCTAACCTCCTGTGTACATCGCTCGGCTTCTGTGGGCGCTCTCTGCTGCTCACTGCTGTTCACTGCTTCTCTGCTGCTGCTGATCTGGGCCATCTCCTGACGTTCTTCTGAGGCACTGGTAGGACAGTTAACCCTCTCCTAACCCTCCTGGTCATAGCTGCTATAACCCTTTGTGGTCTCTATATTAGAGTACAACCACACTTCAGCATGTCAGATCCCACAGGTGCCCCCAAACCCTGGTACCATGCCTGTACCGCCTGTAAGGAACTTTTTCCGCGTGGGCAATCTGAGCCGCATTGCCTTGCATGTCAGGCCCCGGTGCAGGGCCCGCTTCCCGCTGCGCCCCCCGGTGCCTCTGAACCCCCTGACTGGGCTAGGTCTCTGTCTCAGGCGGTGGAAAGCCTTACACACGTAGTGGGCCGTCTCGTGGATAGACCGCCTCTCCCGCAGGCTGCCACAATCCCTGTCGCACCCGCTGGGACTACCGTTTCTGCCGCCCCCACTGGTTCCCTGCCTCCCAGCGAATCTTCCAGGGCCCGGCATACTCAGAAACGTTCAAGGGTTGAGCGCACATCTTCTCCAGATGCTTCGCTCTCTCCGCCATGCGTGCGAGCTCAGTCAAGTCTATCCTCTCAAAGGGATACGCTTTCTGAGGGAGAACTGGCGGATTCGGACGTGGACATGGACTCAGAGTTTCCGTCCAAATTGGCGTCCGCGGTGGGGCATCTTGTCACTAGCATCCGTGATACCTTTCAGCTACACGATGACCCCCCCAGCTCTGAACAGGCCGGCGTGTCCTTTCTCCGCCCCAAACAGGCCTCCAAGGTTTTTCCCATACACGCTGATTTTTCTTCTGTGGTATCCAAGGCTTGGACTCGGCCTAACGTCCGCTTTATTACACCCAAAAAGCTGGACATTTGTTATCCCTTTCCAGCGGATTCTGTGACCACGTGGACATCCCCGCCTAAGGTTGATCCTCCCGTGGCTCGCCTGTCCAAAAGCACTACTATTCCTGTACAGGACGGATCTTCCCTCCAGTCTGTTGAGGACCGTCGTACGGAATCCCTCTCCAAGGCCATATTTACTGCCTCTGGTTCGGCCCTTAGACCGGTCTTTGCCTCCGCCTGGGTTGGCAAAGCGGTCTCTGAATGGGGTTTGCAACTGGAACGGGAGTTGGGGTCGGACGTCCCTGTTCAGGACCTCCGTTCCTTAGCCCAACTAATTGTTCAGGCCGGAAAATTCGTCTGTGAGGCCTCCCTTGATGCGGGTGCCCTCATTGCCCGTTCCTCTGCCCTGGCAGTTTCTGTCAGGAGGGAACTCTGGCTGAAGGTTTGGGCGGCGGACGCCGCTTCCAAACGCTCTTTGGCCGGCCTACCATTCACGGGTTCCCGCCTGTTCGGAACCCGTCTGGACGAGCTTATATCAGAGGCCACGGGTGGGAAGAGTACTCACCTCCCCCAGTCCAGGCCAATGGGCGCCCCCCGTGGTCGCGCTGGTTCGTCCCGTTTTCGGTCCTTTCGCAAGCCCACCGGGTCTAGACCCGCAGCCAGTTCTTCTTCCTCTGGCCCAGCCCAGGATAGACGCAAGAAGCCGTTTTTTCGGACGCAACCTACCTGGCGCAAGTCCCAGCCTGCACGGGCTCCCACAGGCCAGCAGCCCTCTGCCTGAAGGTGCGCCCCCACCCACCCGGGTGGGGGGCCGCCTTCTCCTATTCAGGAACGTATGGCGGGCCCACATCTCAGACGCATGGGCGCTCGAGATTGTATCTTGCGGATACAAAATCGAATTTGCGTCCATTCCGCCAGACCGTTTCTTCCGATCCCGTCCTCCGCGAGATCCCGTACGAGTGGCCGCCTTCTTCGCGGCCATTCACTCTCTAATGGACAAGGGTGTCGTCGCCCCCGTGCCTCCGACGGAAAGGTTCAGGGGGTTCTACTCAAACCTCTTTGTGGTTCCCAAGAAGGAAGGCTCAGTGCGTCCGATCTTGGACCTAAAACGCCTGAACCGTTTTCTCCGACTGCAGAGATTCCGGATGGAGTCTCTCAGGTCCGCAGTGGCCTCCCTGGAAAGAGGGGATTTCATGGCCTCAATCGACATTCAGGATGCATACCTCCACGTTCCGGTTGCTCCATGTCATCACCGCTTCCTGCGCTTCGCGGTGGGGGACGATCACTTCCAATTCGTCGCCCTTCCCTTTGGTCTGGCGACGGCTCCTCGAGTGTTCACCAAGGTCCTGGCCCCTGTCTTGGCCCTTCTACGTTCAAGAAGTGTTTTTCTTCTCCCATACTTGGACGACATCCTGGTCAAGGCACCCTCCTTCTCTCAGACATCCCGCAGTGTGGAACTCACTCTGGAGACCCTGACGCGGTTCGGTTGGATTATCAACCACCCCAAATCTTCCCTTACCCCCTCCAGACGGCTGATCTTCCTGGGGATGCTCCTGGATACAGAGTTGGCGGAGGTCCGCCTTCCGTCGGACAAGCGTCTGGCCCTTCGCGGGTCGGTTCGCAGTCTCCTCCGTCATCACCGCCCTTCCCTCAGATCCAGCATGCGGTTGTTGGGAAAGATGGTTGCCTGTTTCGAAGCGGTGCCGTTCGCACAATTCCGATCCCGCACCTTTCAGAGGGCAATTCTGTCGGCCTGGGACAAATCACCGAGGAGTCTGGACAGGACCTTTCTTCTGCCTCCCCTGGCTCGGGCTTCCCTCGGCTGGTGGTTGCATATCCCTCTAAGGGGGAAGTCCTTCCTTCCACTGAACTGGCTGGTGATTACCACAGATGCCAGCTTACGGGGGTGGGGGGGGGGTTTTCCCTCCCCGGTCCGTCCAGGGCGTTTGGTCTCTATCGGAGTCCAGACTTCCAATCAATATTCTGGAACTGAGGGCGATTCTTCTGTCCCTCAGACACTGGACCCATCTGCTGAGGGGCCACCCTGTTCGGATCCAATCGGACAATGCCACGGCTGTGGCATACATAAACCATCAGGGAGGCACTCGCAGCGCTGCAGCGATGCAAGAGGTGACCCTCATTCTCCTCTGGGCGGAGACGCACGTGCCGGCCTTATCTGCGATTTACATCCCGGGGGTGGACAACTGGGCGGCGGATTTCCTCAGCCGGTCCACCATCGACCCGGGAGAATGGTCCCTGCACCCAGAGGTGTTCGAAGCCCTTTGTCTTCGCTGGGGTCGCCCCGACGTGGACCTCATGGCCTCCAAATTCAACCACAAGGTCCCCCTATACCTGGCCAGGGCACGGGACCCGAAGGCATACGGCGCCGACGCGCTTGTCCTTCCGTGGCGCGAATTCTCCCTTCTGTACGTCTTTCCTCCTTTTCCCCTCCTGCCACGGGTTCTTCGGAGGATCGCGGTAGAGGGCGTCCCCGCGATTCTAATCGCCCCGGATTGGCCCCGCCGGTCTTGGTACGCCGACCTAATGTTGCTGATGGCAGACGCACCGTGGCCACTGCCCTCCAGGGAAGACCTTCTCTCTCAGGGACCGATCTTCCACGAGCATTTAGGCTCGCTACGTTTGACGGCGTGGCTATTGAGACCGCCGTCTTAACGCGACGGGGTTTCTCCGCGGACGTAGTCCGCACCATGATCCGGGCTCGTAAGCCCGTATCCTCTAGGATCTACTATCGGGTTTGGAGGTCCTATCTGGGGTTCTGTGAGTCCCGGAGCATCCCACCTCTCCGGTTTTCTCTTCCCACAATCCTGTCCTTCCTCCAGTCGGGTCTGGACCTGGGGCTGTGCCTCAGTTCTCTGAAGGGTCAGATTTCGGCGCTGTCTATTCTTCTCCAGCGTCCCCTGGCCCCTCTAGGGCCAATTAAGACCTTCTTACAAGGGGTGGCTCACTCTGTTCCGCCGTACCGCCCTCCAGTTCCTTCCTGGGACCTGAATGTGGTGCTCTCGGCGCTCCAATCAGCCCCCTTCGAGCCTTTACGGGAGGTCTCCCTTCGCCTTCTGTCCTGCAAGGTCATCTTTCTTGTGGCCGTCACGTCTCTCCGACGGGTGTCGGAGTTAGCGGCTCTTTCTTGCTCCGAACCTTTCCTGATCTTCCACCAGGATAAGGTTGTGCTTCGGCCTGTCCCGACTTTCCTGCCAAAGGTGGTCTCCGCCTTTCACATCAATGAGGACATCGTCCTTCCGTCGCTCTGTCCCTCTCCTTCCCACCCCAGAGAACGGGAACTGCACCGTCTGGATGTGGTCAGGGCGTTGAGGATTTACTTGGAGGTCACCGGGTCCTTTCGGCGCACGGACTCCCTGTTTGTGGTTCCGGAGGGTTCGCGCAGAGGGTTGGCGGTCTCCAAGGTGGCTATTGCCCGTTTCATTAAACTGGCGGTGTCTGAGGCTTATCGAGCCAAGGGCAGACCTCCGCCTTTCGGCGTCACTGCTCATTCCACCAGAGCAGTCGGAGCTTCCTGGGCGCAGAGGCATCGGGCCTCGGCTGAACAGTTGTGCAAAGCAGCCACTTGGTCCTCTCTGCACACTTTCACAAAGTTCTATAGGGTGCATGCGGATGCTGCTTTGGGCCGCCTGGTTTTGCAGGCAGCGGTTTCCTGATGCTCTGGTGGTGTTCCGCCTTGGGTTTGTGGTCCCTCCCTTCTTGGACTGCTCTTGAACGTCCCAAGGTCTGTGTCCCCCAAGGAAAATGGGCGAGAAAAGGAGATTTTTGTATAACTTACCAGTTAAATCTCTTTCTCGCTCTTCCTTGGGGGACACAGCACCCACCCTTCTGTGTTTGGTTACAGGGTTATGGTCTGGCGCCCCGTTGGGTTGCTGGCTGGTTGTTTCCGTTATTGGTTGTTATCCTTTCACTACTTGGACACGCAACTGGTAGCCTCTATCTCCAGGCTGAGGGTATAGCTGATGGAGGAGGGGCTTAACAGTTTTACTTAGTGTCACGCCTCCTAGGGAGCTGAGCTATACCCAAGGTCTGTGTCCCCCAAGGAAGAGCGAGAAAGAGATTTAACTGGTAAGTTATACAAAAATCTCCTTTTTAGCAATTTACTCACATCATCTCATAGCAACCATGTGTAAAAATTGCACCACATTCGCACTTGCTTGCGATTTTCATGCAGACCATTCATTTCTATGGGGCCTGCGTTGCGTGAAAAACACAGAATATAGAACATGCTGCGATTTTCACGCAACGCACAAGTGATGCGTGAAAATCACCGCTCATCTGAGCAGCTCCATTAAAGTGAATTGGTCCGGATTCAGTGCGGGTGCAATACATTCACCTCGGACCCACACGGAATTCTCGCATATGTAAAAGGTGCCTAAGTTGTCTGTTACTACTGTATATATATGTATGTTTATTCAGTGTAGCATTTTTAAATGTACTGTAAGCCTTTCATGCTCCCTATTATATGTGGCTTTCAGCTTATCATTTTACTCGTACTTTCTTTTTCACAGTTATTCTACAATAGTTACAGAATTTATTAATTTTTTTGCTATTATATATTTACCATTCTTCTCCTCTTCTTATCACAGAGATGAACTGTATTACAAGGCTGTGCACAATACTGCCGTACTGTTTTTGCAAAACGAAGCCGGCTTCCAGAAGTGGACCCCTACCCCAGAGCGTGTTCAGGAGCTGTGTACAGCATATAAACACTCGGGAAGGTTTTCCAATTCCTCCTCTGGGTCCTCTGAGAAAGAGTCTACAAGGGAGGAGGGCACTAGCAAGGACAGTGTGAATAATTAGAAGCCTAGATGGAAAACTGACATTCCCATTTCTGTGGGCAATATATGCCCTAGTCATTAGGGCAGAGAGTAACTCTCCTTTCACTAGGACGTAATTCTGGTCTCCCCTAGTCTTTGTACTGTAAAGCTGACTATGAGAATCCACCAGTTACAGTGGTCATGGCGTTGGACTTTTTGTACCCCTGATTGATATTAGGTAGAGGATGATACATGCCTATGAATTCTTTATCTGTAAGATATGTGGTCATTAGTCCTCTGCCATGTGGAAGTATGGGGAGGCCACATAGTTCTGTGTGAAGAGAGGATAGAACTCCGATGTGTGAAGTTGTGTGTGTGCTGCGCTGCTCGTGAGTATGACTTTGCCTCCTATCTAAGGGCATGTATGCAGCTTTCCCATGTATATAGCTCTATGTATCTGCAAAGTGCAGTATCTTTGGTGTTAGGGATTTGCATGTTTTACTCTCCACTTCCATTTTGTGTGTATGTGCTTTTTTTCCCCCGGTATTGTGATTGGTGCACGTTGGTTATGTGCTAAATATTCCTTGTAATTAATTTAATGTCTAACCATTTTATTACTTTTATCGAACAGTAAAAGGTCTATTTTTGATTACAGTCTCCGAGTATTAACTAAAAAAAACAAAATATGCAACTAAATAAATGACACCAAACTGCATGCATGCAGAGGAGCATCAGCAAAGCCTATTATCTCCCCAGACACTGGTCAAAAAACCCTGCACCGAAGGACATTTAGTCCCCTCTTCAGTGATCTGTTTGCTGTAACAAGTATTATATATTTGGCTTAAATGTCAGCATATGGGCTGGCTGTGGCATTCCTCTGCATTTGTAACAACCACCTGCTGCTCCCTTTGATTTGTCTGCTTTATGTCTGCAGAGGTCTCCTATTTTGTGCTATGTTTACACATTTCATGATCACAAAATTTGCAACAGCCTCTAATAGTAAAAAAAAAAAAAATCCACCACACAGACAAGAAATCCACTGCAATTTACTTGCTCTGATACCATCTCCGTTAACGGAGTATCACATATACAGTATATATTTGTACTAATTAAAACCACACAAGGTATTCTTTTTTTCTAATGTGTTTTTATTTTCTGATTGCACATTTTTATTCTGTTTTCTGTACATGATTATGGGGCAGCCATCTCCCCTGAGCTTTTAGCAGCATTCACAGTTCTGAATTACACCAGCCACATGGACCATATGAACCTGTAATCTGGAGATGATTAACTACTGTGGGAGAGTGTAGTGGGCATGCTCTGTAACCTGTGCAGGGAGGGGGAGGAGGTGAGCTGTGACCATCCCCCATTATCTGTATATAGGTGTAATCTGTAACCCTGCCTGTGATGACAATGAGATCACTCCTAAAAAGTGATCTATACAAAACAGGAAGTGTCAGTCTATTTTGAGGCTCAGTGGCCAGAGTGAAAATTATGAAATGTCATGTTTATTTTTAAATATATATGTAATGACAAAGAAAAGTTTTAAAAAACAAAAAAAATCACCAAAAAGTGTTTGAAAATATATTTAACATAAATGGGTTTACATTTACTAAGGACTACCGTTTCTATGCAGTAAAAATCCCCCTGGAAAAAGATCTGACCAATTCATTAAGAGGCGCACACCTCTTAATAAATTGTCAAATCGTCTGCTGTCCATTTGCCATAGCTGAAATCTACTCCATCCAGATGCTCTAGTTAAAGGGGTTGTTCAGCAATAGGCCAGGATAGGTCATCAATATCAGATCAGCGGGGGTCTGACACCCAGTACCCCGCCGATCAGCTGTTTGAAGAGAAGGCGGCGCTCCATACGAGTGCCGCTTCCGGTTCATTACACTGCACTTCGTCTCAGAAGTGCAGTGTAATGACGAATGTTTGTTCACTTCAATGAAACAACTACTTGTAATTTACATTACCAGGCCGCTCCACAGGAGACGACAGGTAGTGTAATGACCAGGAAGCAGCATTCTCCTGGAGGGCCGTCTCCTCGTCATACAGCTGATCGGCACAGGTGTCGGACCCCCGCTGATCTAATAATGATGACTTATCCTTAGGAAAGGTCATCAATATAAGGGTCCATTCACACGTCCGGCACCGCTATAGAACTGCCTATTCTTGTCCGCAATTGTGGACAAAAATAGGACATGTTCTATTTTTGTCCGGAGCCGCAGACTGGAAGATCAGCGGCGCGCTCCAGAAATGCGGATGCAGACATTCCTGCCCTATAGAGAATGAATGGGTCCGCACCCATTCCGCAGAATTTCAGAATGGGTGCGGACACATTCACGGATGTGTGAATATGGACCATAAATCGCTGCACAACTCCTCTAAATAAGTCGGCTAGTGAAGCTCTGGCCCTCTTACACCACTTTTTTTTTTATTTTATTTTTATACTTTTCTACCCCAAAAACTTCTGTAGAGCTGTAGTAAATGACCCCCAAATACTTTATTTAAATAGGTAATTTTCTGATGACACATTCCCTTTAAGGGGAAATTCAGTATTTCCCTTAACTCACATTAAAAATCCCCACATAAAATGTACAATTTTTATTACGTATCATCCAAGGAAATGTCATGTGAGGCTTTGTTACGGGTACAGTATTTCCCCTACTATGAACAGGAGAATTAATATTGCAGTAAATATATATAATAATTTTTATTTTTTCTCTTGTACTCCTAAATCTAGGACTAGATCTACCCCTCTGACATCACCAGTCATCTTTCATATAACATTTCTCATTGGCTTTTACAGTGTGTTCATATCTACATCTTCTCTGTTTTGTTTCCATCAGCCAGACCGCACACCGCACCATGTCTGAGCACAGTATAAGGGAGCATTCACACGACCCTGTTGGTTTTGCGGTCCGTAAATCACGGATCAGCGTGTTCCGTATGTCTTCAGTTATCTTTCCTTTTCCGTTCCGCAAGTCCGTATAATACGGACGTGTTGCTTCCATGTGTCATCCGTTATTCACGGTCCGCAAAAAAAACGGATGGGTAATGAAATGGGGTTTCCTAGAATGTTTTCAGTCCAAGGGTCCGTTAAAAACTGATGACACACGGATGCATTTCCGTGTGCTGTCCGTTTTTCACGGACCCAATGACTTTCTATGGGGCCACGGACCGCGATTTGCGGCCAAGTATAGGACATGTTCTAAAACACACAGAACGGACACACGGAACGGACAGCACACGGATGAGAATAAAAGGCATACCGCAATTTTCACGGACCCATAGAAATGAATGGGTCCGTGCATTGTCCGTCAAAATTGCGGAACGGACACGGAAGAAAAACACGTTCGTGTGAATGCTCCCTAAGCCTTGTCTCAATTGTTGTTTTTTTTTACCCTGCTTTAGTCAAATAACTGTATTTGGCGGTATTATAGACAATATAGATATATTTTATTATCACTACATAAATGAAAGGAGTATAGTATCAGGATATTGGAAGTCACCGCTGTGCTCCATGGCTTGTGGCGAGTTGTAATGTCTTCAATAACTTGTGGATGCATCATGCTTTAGGCCAGGTTCACACTAGTGTACTTCATATTAGCACCCGTTGTGTGTTCTGTGGACAAATAGAAAATAAGCACAGGAAAACTAGCAAGCACTCAGTGAGAACCAGCCATATATCATGTAACCTGAAGATATGAATCTCTGTGATATTTTCAGGTCACATACAATGTATAATTAACAAAACTGATGGTGTAACTATTCCGATTTTTCCAGAAGTGCATCGCTCACATTGTCTGAGGTTTACAGCCCCTTCACAGTATGAGATGTGATATACAAGTCTGTATAAATAATTTATTATTGTCACAATATTCTGGAATTATATGGATGCATTTTTATTTTAAGTGACGAGAACAAAGAATATGGCAGCTACGGCTTATTTAAATAAATCTACATATGCCTCCAGCACTCTCTCCCTGCATTGTTCACTTTCTTTCTATCGCCTATTTTTTTAGTGCAAAGTATATTTTAAAGGGGTTTTCCGGGCCTTTTATATTGTTGACCTCAGCATTAATGTCTGATCGACGCGGCTCCCACATCCAGCACCCCTGCCGATCAGCTGCTCGGAGAAGCTGCGGCCTCCTCACAGTTAACCAAGCACAGCGCCATAGATTGCATAGTGCAGGCATGGCCAACCTGCGTCTCTCCAGCTGTTGTAAAACTACAACTCCCACCATTCCCTGCTGTAGGCTCTCTGGGCATGCGGGGAGTTGTAGTTTTGCAACAGCTGGAGAGCCTCAGGTTGGCCATCCCTGGCATAGTGGCTATGCTTAGCATTGCAGCTCATTTGAATAGTGCCACTTGACCGATTAAATGTGAAGCCATGGGCCTAGGAAGGAGCAACAGCGCTCACCAGACCACCACAGCTTTTTTAAACAGCTGATCTGCGGGGGCGCCAGGCGTCGGAGCTCCATGGTCATATATCAGTGTCCTGTCCTGAGTTCACACTGATTTTCATTGAACGGTCTCCTGTTATGATTTGTTATTTAAAGGGACACTGACAGGTCCAATAAGCATAATTATCTATATATATATATATATATATATACATGCACAGGTCTTCTAATGTGTATTAAAAACACAAGTCTAACCCCTGTCCACCTTATGAATACTGCAAACTGATGTTTTATAACCTGAGGTAATCGCTCTTCTTTCTGCCCAAGGGGCGGCGTTTCAGCTTCACTTCTGCCCAGCCAGCCACGCCCCAACCGCCGCTTTTAAGTGCTGCCCAGCTCATCAATATTCACTTCACTGGGTGGCTTTTGCTGTCCCTGATGCTCAGAAGAGTGCCCGGCGCAGAACGGAGAGGCTGAAGTGGCCTCAAATAAGCAGAGGCACAATGTGATCCCGGCGAGTGAGGGTGCCGGGCGCATGCGCAGAAGCTGAAAGTGAGTCCGATGCCCATAGCTTTCTATTGGACGAGCGCTGCTCTCAAAGACATCGGGGACAGCAGAAGCTGCCCAGCGAAGTGAATATTGATGAGCTGGGCGGCGCTTCAAAACAGCGGTTGTGGCTGGCTGGGCAGCCCCTTGGGCAGAAAGAAGAGCGATTACCTCAGGTTATAAAACATCAGTTTGCAGTATTCATAAGGTGGACAGGGGTTAGACTTGTGTTTTTAATACACATTTGAAGACCTGTGTGTGTGTGTGTGTGTGTGTGTGTGTATATATATATATATAATTATGCTTATTGGGCCTATCAGTGTCCTTTTAAGATGGATCTGCCAGCTGAAGATGCTATCCTGTGTTATGGCAGCATACACCTATAGGTGCATACTCCTATTACACAGAATACAGCTAATCATAATTATGTGTTTGATGTATGATGAGGGGATTGTCCCCTCTCCTCACTGCCCTGATAGGTAGGGGGGAGTCAGGGGTAGTGCTTGCCTAAAATAAACTGAACCCATGGCTAGGAGTCTGCTGTATTATCTCAACACTTCTATTAGTTAATTGGCACAACATTATTTTATGTACCTTTTTGGCTTATTGGAAAACTGTCCTATGTAGCTGTAATATGCTGCACTTACGCTGACCGATCTACTGGGAAGAGTAGTAGTGAGACCTTAAGAAGCTCACTGCAGGAGAAAGCCTAAGTAAGTAGGCACAGAACTAACCTATGGAATTCAATGTGGCAGTAACATCCGTGCTTGGTAGCTATAGCCAGTAGCTGCAGGTCACATCTGTGCTAGCACTTACTGTCTTCTGTTCCGTTATAGGAAATGCAGGATCATTTGCCAGATGGACGTGTACAGCGTTCAGTGGGGTCCAGGATTTTACTGGACAAAATTGAACTTTTTCTCTGGCGTTAAGGTCCCTTAACACTCTTTTTACACTGGCCAATTTTACAGGCGATTGCTGGGAAGGAAACGTTCCTTCCCTGCAAGTAAAGGAGACACATTTACACAAAGAGCTCCTCAACAGTATGTGAAGTAGCGATCGCTAATGCCATCGCTCATCCCCTTACAGACTCTATCTGCTGCCGGCAAATGACAATTAGGTGGCTACACAAACAATGCAATTACCCGACGAACTAGCGTTTCGTTCATTCATCAGGTAATCAGCGGCACCTTTACACCTCCAGATAATTGCTAATGAACGCACGTTGGCGATTATCTGGTGAATTCTCAGCCCGTGAAAGGGGGCCTTTAAGGGGTCATGCCCCTGGTTGTATTACAGTTCTGTGTAGAGCCAGACAGACTTGTCAGATTTCCCAGGATAGGATGAAAGGAGCTGTAATGACTTCTGTGTGCAAAGCCCTGAGCACCCGGTGCTGCTTCTGTAAAGTAATAGGGACAGCTGACACACATCACACGGTGGTTAAGTGTAGAATAGGGCAATCAGGGTACTGTAAACCGTGAATAGACGGCGGCACAAAAGAAATCACAGGGTTCAGCTGACACCTTGCTGCACCGCAGTCTATTAATTATACAAGCCACTGCCATACATACTCCATAGCCTACCTTTTAGGAATCCAATTTCCACTAAACCATTTTGTTTTCTATTTTTAGAAGTGATATAAAGTATGGGTCACGGGATGTCAGCCAGTCCTATGAACAAGCTGCACTGCTGTCTAGCAATAAAAGCATTAATGCTAAACCCATAATTCTGCAGGATTCACATGGGTGACTGATGCCGCACCATCTGGCCCATGTCCACTTACAATATGTGACTGCTAGCAAATATAGTCGTGTGCAGCACTTTTAATCCAGCTGCAATTGAAATGTTGAAATACATCATTTTAACTATAAATCGGCTCTTTTGGAGACAGGGGAAACCTGACACTAATGGAGTATAATCTGGGAATTTGGAGCTAAATAAACCCATATGGTAAGCATTACTCAGAATTCTCCCATTTTCTTTTACCACCACGACAGCTTTATTTGATGTCGTATTTACACTGCATTTAGTTTAAATGATCCCCATCGCTGCCCTAGAGAGAAGAAAGCCAAATTCTGTATCTGCGGTATTGCCTCAATTTCATTCATACAGCCATTTTTATAATTTTTTTTAAATGTAATTCAAATAGCTGTTGTTGCAGATCCGGGTGCGGATGGGGTCGGCAATGTCAGATTTCACTGGATTCTGTAGTTTAAAAGTCCAATACTGTTTATTTTTTCTATAAAGGTCATACAGTCACTTGAGTGAAACTAAGGCACATAAATAAACCATAAAACTAAAGTCCTTGTTCATTTGGGCGCTAACTAAACAGTGGCTTTTCCTATCGCCCATGACAGCACCACCAGAGAGAGGAGAATCCGCCCCCCGAGACAGGAAACCTGCAGAATAAAAAGGGCGGACACTCTCCTCCCCTTCAGTGTGATTTCCTGTCTGGTGGGAAGCCTGCAGCATGGATGCATCAGATCCCTCTCTCTGGTGGTGCTCCGCTACTGACCTGCGGTCCCTGAGAATTGGCGGCATCGAGGTGCGCTGGGGTCCATACAGAGGCACAGCTGAACTCCGGAGGGGGTATTCAGTGTGCTGGAGCTGGGAGAAGCCGGCGCCTCCGTGGAGATGCCGCGAAGACTGACGCCGGCCGCCTGGGGGAGGAAGAGGAGGGGCTTCGGCAGTGAGTGCCGGATAGCGCTCCTGCAGTCATGTGACCGGCGCATGCGTCGGCGGTGACGTCATCGGTATGCGCCCTATGAGAGGAGCGCGATTTTCCTATTGCCGGCGTCCGTTTGCGACCTGGCTGAGCCTGCATCATGGAGGAAGACAAGCCATCTGAGGAGCTTGCTGTCCCTCCTGCTTCGGTACCTCTGAAGGGGTGAGTGGGGACCTAGATTCCTTTTTACTAATTGGCATTACTGTTTACTTACAGGTTAAGCCTAAGAAAGTGGTGGCCAAAAAGAAAAATAGAGAGTGTGCTTTGTGCAAAGTGGGGTTACCCTCAGAGTGGGATAAAAAAAATGTGCCAGGGCTGTATAGACACAACAGTTGCGGAAGAATCTCCTTCCTTTTAGAAGTGTCTACAGGCGTTAGTTTGGTCAGAGGTTAACTCCTCTTTAACTGCTAAAAAGGATCAGAGGCCTATTCGTAAGGAGACCCGGCGAAATCCCATTGTTTCAGAAGAAGAGGAAGATTTTCCTTCTTCAGTAATTGAACTTTCGGACGTCTCATATCAGTCCTCTCCTGATGAGGAGGAAGGTCAGGGGCGGAGACCGTGTTTCCCGGTGGAAGATACGGAGAAGCTTTTAAAAGCCGTTCGTTCTACTATGGGCATAGAAGAGACCCGGGAGCCCCGTTCCTTTCAGGACATTATGTTTGAAGGGTTAGAAGCCAGACAACATGGTACTTTTCCGGTACACAAAAATGTAGCTGCGTTGATTAAAGGGGAGTGGAAGAAACCAAATAAGAGAGTATTTATCTCCAAGAATCTCAAACGCAAATACCCCTTTAAAGAAGAGGACTCTGCCTCCTGGGATAGGGCTCCCCGTATTGACGTAGCCATCTCCAAGGTCTCTAGGAAAACGGCTTTGCCATTTGAGGATACCGGTATACTGAAAGACCCTCTAGATAAAAAAGCAGACGCTTTTCTTAAAGGATCTTGGGAGGCATCTACCTCATCCTTTAGGCCCAGTATAGTCTCCACCTGTACGGCCCGTTCTTAAATTGTTTGGCTATCCGAATTAGAAGCCCAGCTAAAAAACAGGAGTCCCCGTGAGGAGATACTGGCCTCCCTCCCTACGATTAAAAAAGCAGCTGATTTTTTAGCGGATGCATCTGCCGACTCAGTCAGACTGGCCGCTAAGTCAGCAGCCTTATCCAACTCTGCTCGGAGAGCACTGTGGATAAAGAATTGGAGTGGCGATACTGCCTCCAAGACTAAGCTTTGCGGAGTTCCATGTGAGGGGGAGTACCTCTTTGGTCCTAGTTTGGACGACCTCCTGGATAAGGCGGCTGACAGAGAAAGTTTCCCGGTTTTCAGAGCTCTTTCCCCAGTAAAAACAGGTTTAGTCGCTCCTTTCGTCCCTTTAAAAGTAACCAGGAACAGGATAGAAAACCTAGGGAAGACCGGTTTAGGGGTCAAAGGAAGAGCAGAAATTTTTTCTTTAACCAGCCCTCCTCAGATAAAAAGAAGTCTGACCAGCAATGACGCCAGCATTCCGGTAGGGGGCAGACTGAAGGGTTTCGCTTTAGAATGGAGGAGTATTTCCTTGAGCCCTTGGGTACTCGATACCATTTCCAGAGGCCTAAATCTGTGAAATCCTTCAGTCTCCTCCTGCCAGATTCTTACCCACCGTAGTTCCGTGTTCCGTGCAGGGAAGATCCATCATGGAAGAAGAGGTGGTGAAACTAGTAGGAAAATCCGTTTTAATCCCGGTGTTAGAAGAGGAAAGAGGGAAAGGGTTCTATTCCCCGCTTTTTCTGGTCAAGAAACCAGACGGTTCCTGGAGAACCATCATAAATCTAAAGAAACTAAATCTCTTCCTTCAGCCAAAGAAATTCAAGATGGAGATGATAAAATCAGCGATCAATCTCTTATACCCTCAGTGCTTTATGGCAGTTCTCGACCTAAAGGACGCGTATTACCACGTCCCCATTGCTGTAGAACATCAGAAGTTCCTAAGGGTAGCAGTGTTTTTGGATGGTCATCTTCAACATTTTCAGTACCAGGCTCTCCCCTTCGGGCTTTCCATGGCTCCGAGAGTTTTCACAAAGTTGGTAGCAGAGATGGCAGCCCAC
This sequence comes from Bufo gargarizans, assembly GCF_014858855.1. Lineage (NCBI taxonomy): Eukaryota > Metazoa > Chordata > Amphibia > Anura > Bufonidae > Bufo > Bufo gargarizans. The sequence goes on along the minus strand of NC_058085.1, from coordinate 74,906,562 downwards.
ATAAGGGAAAGGGACATCCTTTTTATCCCTTACTTAGACGATTTCTTAATCGTAGGTCAGTCAGAAGAGGCTTGCAGTTCTAGAGGTCCGTTCCATTTTAGGCAAACTGGGTTGGATGATAAACGAGGAGAAGTCAAGATCCCGTCCACTAAAGAAACAGGTGTTCCTGGGCCTAATTTTGGACTCCTCTCTCCAGAGATGCTTTTTACCTGTAGAGAAGATACAGACCGTTCAAAGCAAGGTTGCGAGTCTAACCCAGAGACCAGTGACTTCCATAAGGAAAGCAATGTCAGTCCTGGGCTCCCTCACGTCCTGTATCCCAGCAGTAAGGTGGGCACAGCTTCATTCCAGGACCTTACAGTGGGAGATTCTGGCCAGTTGGGAGAAGAGCAGGTCACTGGATGCCAGTTTAGAAGTCTCTTCCCAGACTATCCAGGAACTAGCCTGGTGGCTAGTAAAAAGAAACCTAACTCAGGGGACACCTTGGAAAATCGAGAGTTTAGCTTGTCTGACTACGGATGCAAGCCCTTGGGGGTGGGGGGCTCACATTCAAGGTTCTTCCTATCAGGGCCGTTGGAATTCCCTTCAGAAAATTCAATCCTCAAATCTAAAGGAACTTATGGCAGTGGGCTTAGCTATGAGGAGTTCACTTCCAGAAATAAAGGGAAAGAATTTAAGAGTTCTTTCAGACAACAGGACGGTAGTTTCCTATTTAAACAGACAAGGAGGAACGAGATGCAGAGCCCTCATGAAAGAAGCCTTCTCTATTCTGAAGTTAGCAGAGAGAACGTGTTCCTCGATTTCAGCCGTTCACATAAGGGGTGTGGAGAACAAACAAGCCGATTTCCTGAGCCGTCATACCCTGTCTCAGGGGGAGTGGTCTTTGGACCCATTAGTCTTCCAGAAGATTGTAGATCTTTGGGGCCTTCCGGAAATCGACTTGTTTGCTACCCATTCAAACAAGAAAGTTCCGAGGTTCTTTTCTCTAGACCAGTCGGGGTCCCCTTGTGGGATGGATGCTCTGTCCCAGGAGTGGAAGTTTCATCTAGCTTACGCCTTCCCCCCCCCCCCCCTTTCCCCTGATTCCCCGGGTTTTGAGGAAGATTCGGGAAGAAAAGGCCAGGGTAATCCTAATAGCACCCTTTTAGCCCAGGAGAGCCTGGTTCACGGGGCTCAGAACCATGTCAGTGTCCGATCCTTGGGCTCTTCCTTCGGCCAGGGGGCTTCTAAGCCAGGGGCCGGTATTACATCCAGCTGTGGAGAACCTACACTTAACGGCCTGGAATTTGAGAGGTGGTTACTAAACAAGGAAGTGTTTTCTGACGCCCTAGTTTCTACCCTGTTAAAGAGCAAGAAAGAGGTCACTGTTGGAATTTATAGCAGAATCTGGCATAAATTTCTAGACTTCGCCCAGATCCAGTTAGGGAGCATCCCTGCAGTAGCCCCCTTACATACTATCCTGGAGTTTCTCCAGAAGGGGCTAGAACTGGGCCTAGCGGTCAGCACTCTAAGAGTTCAGGTCTCAGCTCTTTCTGCCTTGTTCAACCTGAACTTAGCAGGGAATCCATGGGTTTCCAGATTTCTTAGGGCTGTAGATAGAACCTCCCTAGTGTCAGTTCCTAAGCCTCCTCCGTGGAGTTTAGAGGTAGTGCTGAAAGCCTTATCAGTATCTCCCTTTGAGCCTATTGAATCCTCCTCTATCAAGGATTAGTGAAATTCAGGCCATCTCCATAAATCCTCCGTATACCTTGATATTAGATGACACGGTTATCATTCGTCCTGACCCGGCTTTCCTTCCGAAAGTCATCTCTAAATTTCACCGTTCTCAGGAGATTGTTCTTCCTACCCTTTTTCAGAATCCTTCTACTAAGGAGGAAGAGTCTCTCCATTGTCTTGATGTCAGAAGAGCTCTTTTAGCTTATCTATCGTCCACATCTACCTGGCGGAAGTCTTCTTCACTGTTTCTGCAGTATCAGGGAGTGAATAAAGGTTCGGCTGCCTCTAAAGGTTCCATCGCCCGATGGATTGATGCTGCTATTTCCTTATCCTATCTATCCTCTAGTCTGTCCCCTCTTGTTGGGTTAAGGGCTCACTCAACCAGAGCGGTGGCGGCATCTTGGGCAGAGAGGTCTACGGTTCCAATTGAGAAGATTTCCAAGGCAGCCACTTGGTCTTCACCCTCTACCTTCTTTAAACACTATAGGTTGGACTTGAACTTTTCGGGGGATTCTTCCTTTGGTGAAGGGGTCCTTCTTTCTACATCCCACCCTTAAGAGTTCCTCTAGTAAGTCTCTGGTGGTGCTGTCATGGGCGATAGGAAAAAATGGTATTACTTACCGGTAATTTTATTTTACGGAGCCCATGACAGCACCACGGCTTTCCCTCCCTATGTGTCCTTCCTTTTTTGCACGGGTGATATAAAAAAATAAAAATAAAAAAAAAGAAAGAAAATCTTCATTTACACGTCTAATATTTGTTGGCGGCCTTCCTCCGGTACTTGGAAAACTCACTGAAGGGGAGGAGAGTGTCCGCCCTTTTTATTCTGCAGGTTTCCTGTCTCGGGGGGCGGATCTTCCTCCCCCTGGTGGTGCTGTCATGGGCTCCGTAAAATAAAATTACCGGTAAGTAATACCATTTTTCCTTACCTATACTCTCAAAAGGGCTCATGCACATGACCACATCCGTGTTGTGCTCCGCAAATTATGAATCTTCAAAACACTGATCCCTACTGAGTGCATGCTGCCATTTTTTCACACTCCTCTAGAAATGTCCTATCCTTGTCCACAAAATGGACAAGAATAGGACATGTTCTTTGCGGGGGCTGTGGAACGGACGTGTGGATGTGAACAGCACACGGTGTGCTGTCTGCATCTTTTGCGGCCCCATTGAAATGAATGGGTCCGCATCCGATCCACAAAAAATGCAGACAAACTACATGAGACCTAACACAGGAGATTAGGCTTTACACAACAGGTTATGCAGCTTCCAGGCATCTTACCATGAATGAGCGTTTCAGCCCTGTCTTTATCCCCACAGTAGTGAGACCAGCAGGTACACCTGGGTTTGCTTCAGGCTAGGGAAAAAGTGTTGTACTGGAGTGGGGAGGGAATGGCACATTCTACTACCAACACCTACATGCCATAGCATAAAAATTGAACCAATAAAACATTTTAAAGAAAAGTGCTTCAGCAAACTACACTTTACTGAAACAACCCAGCTTTCCTGGATTTTTTTTTTTTTACCTCATCCATTGGAGCATTGAGTGATTTATATACCCCCTCCAGTACTTTTTCACACACCATATTACACTGTATATGAATATAGATAAATCCACACAAGCACGCTACCAGAATAACACCATAGAATAGCGAATAAATATACAATCAGTGCACAAATTAGAATGCCGTGTGTTGCCAACAAACCGCCATAGTGTGTACTATCCAAATAATACCCCCATACAAAATGCCCACAAATAATGCCACCATGCACTGCTTCGTAATAGCGGGTGGTTGTAGGTTTATTTGAAAATTTGGTAAAGATAATGTCGGCTTTCCAGGGTGGTGATGGATTAGATCAGGAAACCTTGGCCTAGGAGAGTGGTGCTATTATTAATTCCTTTGGGGTCTAGGGCAATGAAAGGGTTCATTGTAAAACTTCTGGTGGTTTAGAGTAGTGAAGAAGTTAATGGTTCATTTCCTGGTGGGTCTACAATTCGGATACCTGGTGCCACTTGGTCTTCTTAAATCTCCAGGCTATAGTGATGTCCTGGTGGTCACGTTCAACTCCTTCTGCACTCTATAGTTAAAAGATCATCTGTACAGAGACGTGCAGGCAGTAGACAGAGGACTGTGCAGCTGTCAGAAAGAGTGTTCAGTGTAAATGAGTACAGGAGCTGACATTTGAGTGGTATATTTACCTTCCTTGGTGATCATCCCTAAGAAATGGGGTCCCTGGGAATTGCCCAGTAAGTCCTGCCCTGTCAGGAAGCTGTGATATGTAGAATAGGAAGGTTGGGTCCTCTACAGCAGTGTTTCCCAACCAGTGTGCCTCCAGCTGTTGCAAAACTACAACTCCCAGTATGACTTGACAGCCTTTGGCTGTGCGGGCATGCTGGGAGTTGTAGTTTTGCAACAGCTGGAGGCACACTGGTTGGGAAACACTGCTCTACAGATGTTGTGGGAGATAAAGATCAGGCCCAATCCTTTTGTTCTTGGGAAGATAAGCTGCCACCAGAGACACATGCACACTTGGCCAAACTGAGTGTGCTTGTGTATGGGTAAGTCAGGAGAGGGAGCTGCCAGGCCAATGAGCGGTTACCAATGACTATCTAACGCACGGCCACTTTTACATACTCACAGGTAATGCAGGATTCCTGCTAAACAACAATGCACAAAATGCAGATCGGATGCGGGCAAAAAATGTTTGTGTGCATGAGCCCTAACTATGATTTCACATATTTAGCAGGTTATATGACATTATTTTTAACTCATTATTACATATGTGTGTTTCCCATATAAAATACAGTTCCCATAGAAGGGGTTGTATGAAACTAAACAAAAGTCTTATTTTTTCCCCTTAAATAGTCATGTACTTGCACACAGTTTAATTTAATAGAGAATGGTGTAATTAGCAAATTTCTAAATCACTTCATAAAAAAAAAAAAATCTACCTACATCCACCTGCATAAAAGCTGTAAAGTCATGGCTCCTAGGAAGTCTCACTTCCACTTAAAGGGGTTGTCCAGGTTCAGAGCTGATCCCGGACATCCCTCCATTTTCACCCCGGCAGCCCCCCTGACATGAGCACCAGAGCAGTTCATGCTCCGATGCTCTCCTTTGCCCTGCGCTAAATTGTGCAAGGCAAAGGCATTTTTAGGAGTTCCGGTGACGTAACAAGGGCTCTCCATGGGGCTGACAGGAACCCCGGTGACGTCACCGGCACTGATGGGCGGGATTTAGCTCTGCCCTAGCCAGTAAAACGGCTAGGGCAGAGCTAAAGCCCGCCCCTCAGAGCCAGTGACGTCACCGAACAAACTGCCGGGCGGAAGTTACCGCCCGGCAGTGTGTTATTGAAAACAAAAAAGCCAGTGCCCTGCGCGATTTAGCACAGGGCATGGGAGCGCATCGGAGCATGAGATGCTCTGATTCTAGCCTCAGGGGGTCTGGGTGAAAATAAGGGTATGTCCGGGTTCAGCTCTGAACCCGGACAACCCCTTTAACTTGCAGTCCACTGCTGGTTGTTAGGCAAGGTTCGTCTCTAGTATCACAGTCATAGAAGATTGTTCACAGTTAATCGGGGCGTGTCAAAGCTAGCTGAGCTCTTGAGCCTGATACAATCACTGCTTCTAAAGAGCAGAAAAGTCTAATTTCTCCCTCCTTATTTCTGAGCTACCTAGAAGAAAACAAACCTAGTGGGAAGAGAGGTCACTGCATACAGTACTGGCAGATTCCACAGAAGGGAGACACACACTGCTTGTGAGAGAAATGTATCTAGCTGTGCAAGTGAAACATTGTATAATATGGCTGAGGAAGAGTTTAGGGGTGCCCAAAAAATAATCTCCGTTATGAAAGCATTATGCAAACTCAGGTATGCTTAAAACACCACCACTCTTGTGCATAGGCCGTGCCTGGTGCTGCACATTATTTGCATTTAAGTGAATGGGGCTAAACTGTAATACCAGTAATAGCTCGGATAATCTAATCTCAGACAACCCTGTTTTAGCTTTTATATCTGAAATGTTAAGTCAATCATGCATATAGAATGATGGCAGATGTACTGTGCGGTTAGTAAATATAAGAAAGAAATAAAAATGAGGACAGTTGTCTGGCTGCAGCCAGTAACACATTCTTCTTATGTAATTGCTCATTAGCTGCAGCTCGTTTCGTGCTGTTTATAGGCAGGCAGTTTTTCTTTTAATTCACATTTTCTCTTTTATCCTCTAAGTAGTTTTCACTGTACCCAGTGTCATAAGCATTTCTTCAGATTAGCATAATTTTTTCCTCTTGCAGACACAAATGATGTGACCCATTTTTCCACAACTTGCGTCACGTCTCATGTTTAAAATTTTGTAGGTCGCCCCCTACCCCCTTAGTACTTGATTTGTTACGCTGCATGCTTTTCCGTTTTACCTAAAGATGGCGCTGTAGTTGATTCAATTTAGGTTTTGTTTTTTCACTCCATTTATTCCACAGTTGTTGATGGCTTATATTTTATGTCCTGCTAAGACTGCATCATATTAGCCTTAGTTTTGTGAATTAGTTGACACGAAATACCAGTTATACAATCTTAGTTACTGCTATTCTACATCAACCATGTTAGTCAAAGTAAAATATTCCCTCACCTCTAGTCTCCATTGTGACTAATTCATATTACGTGCCGAAAGAGAAAAAACGAGGACCATGCCTCATGTAATACATCGCAAGAGAAAAAACTGAATTCACTGTGTACACGGGTCTTCGCCTTGAAGCACTATGATAGCGCTGGTCACCACTAGAGGTTATAGATTTCAGAGACTGCTGTGACGGCATCAGTGGATGGGGTTACCAGTCAGGTTACCTATACTGCAAGGAAAAGAAACTGGCATCTTGTGTGTTGCTGTCAGCTCATTGTGGAAACACAGGTCTTCACTGGAGCAAATTTCAATAGCTCCTTTACTTCCTAGTACAGTCCCCAATTAGAGTACGCATTTCAGAGACAAACATCTTCATTTATGAGACATCTCATAGATCTGATAAAGGAGATGTTTCCCCCAAACGCGTTATCTAATTGGAGACGTCTCATGGATCTGATGAAGGGAATGTTTCCCAAAACGCATTATCTAATTTGAGACGTCTCAAGGATCTGATGAAGGTGATGTTTCCCCAAAAGGCATTATCTAATTGGAGACGTCTCATGGATCTCATGAAGGGGGATGTTTCCTCAAAATTCATTATCTAATTGGAGACATCTTATGGATCTGATAAAGAGAATTATCCCCCAAAATGTGATATCGAATTTAAGATGTCTCATGGATCTGACGAAGGGGATGTTTCCCCAAAACACATTATCTAATTGGAGACATCTCCTGGATCTGATAAAGGGGATGTTTCCCCAAAATGTGATATCTAATTAAAGATGTTTCATGGATCTGATGAAGGGGATTGTGTTTCTCTGAAATATGTTATCTAATTGGAGAAGTCTCATGGATCTGATGAAGGGTTTCCCCAAAATGCGTTATCTGACTGGAGATTAATCATGCATATGATAACGCATCCTCTTTATCAGATCCATATGACATCTCCAATTAGATAAATGCATTTTGGGAAACATCATCTTTATCTAATTGGAGACATCTCATGAAGGTGGTGTTTTCCTGAAATGCATTACCTAATTGGAGACTGTACTGAATAAAGGAATATTTACTATTAAAGATTGTTCCTGTGAATATTTGTGTTCCCAAGAAGAGGCGGCAGCGCTCTACAAGACACCAGTTTCTTTTCCGTTCATCTATCCTAATTCTTATCACAATTATACCACACTTAAAGGGGCTTGAAGTAATGATCACTTCCTTTCCTCATAGGAGGGTCTTGACTTTATAAAAATTGGAGGATATTGACCAATAATCTTGTACTGCATCCCAGTGTTACTGCTACTAAGTCACACCAGCTTGTGCCACGTGTAGCTCACAGCCATTTTTTCTGGAAAAGCGTGACAGAACTCTTGTGTGTTGGGCTGATAAATATGAAGCTGAGCCTGAATATTCTTCTCTTAAATGCTGTTATTACAGAAAACATTGATATGTATGCCCCAGTGTGCCAAAGGCTTTATGGGAATACGCACCTGAAAACCTGATATTCTGGAGATGCCCACAACCCAGATGCACCCAGGGCCAGAGTTATTACCCCTAAGATTGTTCTGTCGGTCACGTTGATATGTCACAGAATAGAGTCCATCAGGTAGTAAGTCTGTGTAGTAGTGGACACAATGCTACACTGGTCGATGAATTTCAGTATGTTGGGTACTGTCTGACCAAAGCACCTACTCATACCTAAGACTGAAATGACCAAAATCAGTATCTGGTGGAGCTTCCTGGAGGTTCTAATGGCTTTGGAGTGGCATTTAGAGGGTTCCTGGTGGAGAATATCCTCAAAGAGAAGGCAGATCCATGGCTCACTCCCGGAAGAGCCTTATTGTAATCATTGTCTGCCAGGTGTAGTGTTCACACAGCATCCTTCAGATTCAGTTTCCATGCCAGATTAGCAGGAAGCTGCCCAACGGTTGGGTATGTCAGTTTTCCAGTGCGCTGGGACTGGCTAATAGATGCCGCTGCATTTCTTATTTAAGCCTTTGGTAATTGAAATGTCACATAGAAGATTGCAGGTGTCGGGTATAGCAAACAGAAAGACAGCTTGCAGAACATAACTGCGCATAAGCAGACGTGAAATGCACAATAAGGCACTATGGATGTGACTATATTTAGAGAGCTTCTGGCAGACAGAGCTGTCTGAGAGCAGGCGTGGTGCGGGCTGCCAGAGCTCTGATAGTGACAGCCTTTGAATATAAGGCAGATCCCAGGGGTAATATAGAATATAACTAATCCGTATTAAATGCTTCACACTGCCAGATGCATTATTTAGCTTCAGTCTTGGGACCGAGACATTTCTTCCCAAAGCAGAAGCATTTCTTCACAGCTTAATATATAACTACACAATTGCTGGATAGACTTAGTACATAGCCAGGTAAACACATTAGGAGGAGAACATTATCTGCCTTCCTCATACTTATTGATCTGTCCGTATATCTATCCATCTCACTCAGAATCCTCAATACTGCTTGTCTATCTATGTATATCTCTTTTTATATCCATCTTTCTCTCTATACCCATATCAATGTATGCAGCCAACTATCAGTCTCAACCTTTATCCATATTATATCTATCAAATATTTATGTCTGTCTGTGTCTATCATTACGTACCCATCTTTCAGGTCATTCATCATCTAGATAAAGTTGTATTTTTGTTTGAAGGCTTTAGGGCATCTGTCAGCAGATTTACCTATGACACTGGCTGACCTGTTACATGTGCGCTTGGCAGCTGAAGGACATCTGTGTTGGTCCCATGTTCTTATGTGCCCGCATTGCTGAGAAAAAGAAAGTTTTAATATATGCTAATTATACTCTAGGAGCAACGGGGGTGTTGCCGTTACTCCTAGAGGCTCTGCTCTCTTTGGAACCGCTGTGCCCTCTGCACTTTGATTGACAGGGCAAGGCAGTGAAAACGTGATCACACCTGGCCCTATTAATCAAAGTGCAGAGGGCGCGGCAGTTGCAGATAGAGCTGGGCCTCTAGGTGTAACGGCAATGCGATGACATCATACTGCTGCTCCAAATACCGGGCCTACATAGTAAGTACTACTACAGAGAGCACGGGCCCATACAGTAAGGTGAATGTGTGCCTGCACAAGAATAGAGCGAGCAGCATGATGACATCACCACTGCTAGGAGAAGGAAATGCAATACCACAGATAGGGTATCTACAATTGTTTATTATATATTGTTATGTCATATTATGTGTTATGTATCTGCCCACTTATACCAGTCCACTTTCTCCCCTCTTGGTGGGAGTAGTCTTGTCCTACTTCCTGCCAGGAGGGGGAGTTCTAGAGGGAGAGTTAGCTGAGCAAGCCTGGAGTGACAGACCATGTCCATTCTGCCCCAATGGCCTTGGGACTAGGAAAACAGCTTATCTGTGAGGACCACTACTCTAGGGAGACTACAGGGTCCCAGATGACCTGCAAGCTACAGTGTACAAAGACAGCAGAGTGATTAGCACTACAGAAATACAGACTCCAGCTGCAGATGAGGGGATAACAAGTTAAGACACCCATCATCACAGTTCAGGACAGGCACACTCAAAAGCCTGCAAGACACCTATAGCCACAAGTAAAATCGGGAGAGAGAGGAGGACTACTCTTGAGTGCTATCGTCTGTCATCCTGCCTGCCACCATACAGCATCATCTGGGTGTAGGGACATTCCACCTTATACAGACAGCGCAATGTAGTATAACTCATCGTTTGCAGTCAGAAAGAAAAATGTTTGTTGCTCTTCTACTGTCCTGCCTGAATTTTTCACTGAACCGAACCCCAGGGAGCAATGGCCTGAGGTAGTACACTGTGACACATCATCTTGTCAGGGCCACTACAACTTGCATTCTCTGCACCGGCTGAAGGTTATCTGTGCTATCTGGCACCAAGGTATTCACAGCAGATTCTCCTGTAAGAGTCCTGTAATTTGTAGGGTATGGCCCTCACAGTTTTCCCAGCACATGCCCCAAATGCGCCAATGGATAAGGATCTGCCAAATTTGGAAGCCAATTCAACACCTTGAACGTTTTACCAAGTTTGTTAAACCATTCCTGAACAATTACTTGCCGAGTGTAAGGGCACCGTATCCTGCTGAAGAGGCCACTGATATTAGGGAGCACTGCTGCCATGAAGTAGTGTTTAGGTAGGTGGTACTTGTCAAATCAACATCCACATGAGTACCATGACCCAAGGCTTTCCAACAGAACATTGTCCACCACAGCATCATGCCGCCTCTTCTGGCCTTCCTGGAGCGATCTCTACCCAAGTAAGCACCACACATGCACCCAGCAATCAACATGGTGTAAAAGAAAATGTAATTCATCAGACCAGGCCACCACCTTCTATTGCTCATGGTCTAGTTCTGATGCTCACATGCCCATTTTAGACTTTTTGACAGTGGACAGGGGTCATCATAAGTCTGAAACTGAGCAGCCCCATACGCATCAAACTGATGTGTTTTAAACCTTCGTATTAGGCTAGGGCCACACAACGACATTTGTCGTGCGAGTCGCACTAATGTCATGCAACAATTTTTATAATGATAGTCTATGGTGTCGCACTGCGACTGCTGCACAACAGTAGCAAAAAATCCATCCAAGATGAATGTCGCATGTCGCAGTGCGACACCATAAACTATCATTATAAAAATTATCGCGCGACACATGTTGCAGTGTAGTTGTGCCCTATGTCTCACGCGACTTATTGTCATGTGAAACGTTTTTGTGTAGCCCTAGCCTTACAGTCAACATTAAAATTTTCAGTAGTGTGTGTTACAGTAGCTCTACTGTGGGATTCACCCAGTCACACTATCTTTGCTCCCAATGTGCATCAATAAGCCTTTAGCATCAAAGACCATGTCAACGATGCACCAGTTGTCTTTAGAACACTTTTTTTAGTTACTAAGCACAGTATATGAAAAACACCCCATATGACCTTCCATTGTGGAGATGTTATGACCCGTTCGTCTAGCCATCACAATGTGGTCCTTGTCACAGACACTGAGATCCTTATACTTACCCATTTTTCGTGCTTCCAACATATCAACTTCAGGAACTGACTGTTCACTTGCTGCCTGAGATATCCCACTATTGTCACGAGATAATTAAAGGGAGTCTGTCACCTGTTTTTCACCAATATAACTAAGAGCACTGCCCCATAGAAGATTGCATACATATCCCAAACATACCTGTCTGCCCTTTGTGCCTTTATTCCATGTCCATGAAGAGCACTTTTATTCTGCTGGAAGACAGCTCCTAAGTGCCCAGCTCTGCTGCAAGTGTCCAAAGTAAACCAGACTGAAGAAGGGAGGGCTGCTTTAGTTGCTCATATCTTGGGATTGGTAGCAGCTATGGGCCTGCCCTTGTTTGAAAGCTGGCATTCCAACCTTTCAAACGATACCAGAATCATAGCATTATATCCACTATACCAGAAGATATGGCTGTTAGAAATCGAGTTAGGAGTGAAAGCTGTTTTTACTTTCACTTTCAGCTGGGCACTTAGGGTCCATTCAGACGTCCGCAAAATGGGTCCGCATCCGTTCCGCAATTTTGCAGAACAGGTGCGGACCCATTCATTTTCAATGGGGCCGGAATGTGCTGTCCACATCGGCATTTTCGGATCTGCACTTCCGGATCCAAACTTCCGTTCCGCCAAAAAATAGAACACATCCTATTCTTGTCCACAAAGGCATTTTCTATGAGAGTGCCGGCGGTGTGCGGTTTGCAAAATTCGGAACGCACATTTCCGGCGTCCCTGTTTTGCAGAACCGCAATTTGCGGATCCGCAAAACACATACGGATGTGTGAATGGACCATTAGGAGCTGTTTTCCAGCAGAATAAGGACTCTTTCACACTACCGTTTTTCTTTGCGGGCCGTTTTTTGCGTTCTGTATACGGAACCATTCATTTCAATGGGTCCGCAAAAAAAAACGGAATGTACTCCGTATGCATTCCATTTCCGTATCTCCATTCCGTGCAAAGATAGAACATGTCCTATATTTGGCTGCGAAACACGTTCAGTGGCTCCATTAAAGTCAATGGGTCCGCAAAAAAAACGGAATGCATACGGAAATGCATCTGTATGTCTTCCGTATCCGTTCCGTTTTTTGCGGAACCATCTATTGAAAATGTTATGCCCAGCCCAATTTGTTCTATGTAATTACTGCATACTGTATATGCCATATGGAAAAACAGAACGGAAAAAAAGAACCGAAACGGAAACACAACGGAAAAAAAAAACAGAAAAACGGACCACAAAACACTGAAATAGCCATACCGTAGTGTGAAAGAGGCCTAAAAGTTATTTTCCTGGACATGGAATAAAGGCACAAAGTGCACACAGGTATGTCTGGAATGTGTCTGCAATCTTCCATGGGGCAGTGCTCTTAGTTATATTGGTGAAAATTAGTTATCCACTTACGGTAATTCCTTATTGGTTTTCATGTTATATGTAGTTTTAAAGGTAGAAGAATTTCATATTTTAAGCTATAAATTGAGAAAAAATTCAACGTAGCCACAGTGGCCATCTGTTTGTTGATTACAAAGCAAAAAGTGGTTGTTTCCCCACTTTGAATCAGGGAACACAAGTCATGGAATCCTCCTCCAGAGGTTGGACCCATCAGATCATAAAATGTCCAAGATTGGAATACCCCTTTAAGATTCCAGTAAAAAAAACAAAAAAAAAAACACCACCAGGATTTGCCAACATGACTAATATGTTTGGGTATTTTAATAATCTGATCTAATAGATTCTGGCTGCAATAATTATTAGTGTCAGGCAGTATGGGGCAAGCCAAGAGCAGCCGACATCAGGCATTACTTTATCACAAAGAATTCTCCTGAAGTTCTAATATATATCCTTCTCTTCATTGCCGTCAGTTAATCCTTCTTCTTAAGCTTATCGCTACGAAATTTGTCGCCTCATTTATTCTGATTTGGAGGTAACCCAGCCATGATATTATAAAATGCTGACACTATGCCTTTAAAGGGAATCTATTACACCAGTCAGACTTTTCTTAATAGGAATGTCTGTCTACTGGTGACTGTAACTTGTGACCCAGTACTAGCTCTGATGTCAAGATATATATGTTTCGGCTTCAGCATTCTCCAGTAATCTTCATCTGTGCTGCATCTCTGCATCTTGACTGAAAATTAGAACCCTAATAGAATATATATATATATATATATATATATATATATATATATATATATAAAAGTCTACACACCCCTGTTAAAATGTCAGGTTTCTGTGCTGTAAAAGAAATTAGACAAAGATAAATCATTTCAGAATGTTTTTCACCTTTAATGTGACCTATGAACTGTACCACTCAATTGAAAAACAAACTGAAATCTTTTAGGTGGAGAGAAGAAAACCAAAAAAAAAACTAAATTAATACTTATAACTGGGGATGTAGCTGTGATCAGAATTAAGCAATCAAACTCAAAATCCTGTTAAATAGGAGTCAGCATACACCTGCCATCATTTAAAGTGCCTCTGATTAACCCTAAATAAAGTTCAGCTGCTATAGTTGGTCTTTCCTGAAATTTTCATAGTCGCATCCCACAGCAAAAGCCATGGTCCACAGAGAGCTTCCAAAGGATCAGAGGGATCTCATTGTTAAAAGGCATCAGTCAGGAGAAGGGTACAAAAGAATTTCCAAGGCATTAGATATATCATGGAACACAGTGAAGACAGTCATCATCAAGTGGAGAAAATATGGCACAACAGTGACATTACCAAGAACTGGATGTCCCTCCAAAATTAATGAAAGGACGAGAAGAAAACTGGTCTGGGAGGCTACCATAAGGCCTACAGGAACATTAAAGGAGCTGCAGGAATATCTGGCAAGTACTGGCTGTGTGGTACATGTGACAACAATCTCCCGTTATGGGCTATGGGGTAGAGTGGCAAGACGAAAGCCTTTTCTTATGAAGAGAAACATCCAAGCCAGGCTGCATTTTGCAAAAACACATCTGAAGTCTCCCAAAAGCATGTGGGAAAAGGTGTTATGGTCTGATGAAACCAAGGTTGAACCTTTTGGCCATAATTCCAAAAAGATATATTTGGCGCAAAAACAACACTGCACATCACCGATAAGAGCACCATACCCACATGTAGAAGCATGGTGGTGGCAGCATCATGCCAAGGGGCGGTTTTTCTTCAGCTGGAACTTAGTTAAGCTAGAGGGAATTATGAACAGTTCCAAATACCAGTCAATATTGGCACAAAACCTTCAGGCTTCTGCTAGAAAGCTGAACATGAAGAGGAACTTCATATTTCAGCATGAGAACGACCCAAAGCATACATCCAAATCAACAAAGGAATGGCTTCACCAGAAGAAGATTAAAGGGTTTCTACCACTTAGGCGTCACATATTTGGCTGTCAGACACTAGCGATCCGCTAGTGTCTGCTCTGGCCAACCATCCTAATATAATTGCTTTTGGGACGGTGGTTTGGCTAAAAAAAACTACTTTTATTAATATGCTAATGAGCCTCTAGGTGCTATGGGGGCGTCATTAGCACCTAGAGGCTCCGTCTACCTTCAGAAACTGCCGCCGCCGAGCGCGTCCCTCCAGCCCGCCCATCTCCTCCTGAATGCGATCCTCGTATGTATTCTGCGCATGCGCAGTGAATGTCTGACCGCTTCCTTGCTCAGACATCTCCACTGCGCCTGCGCGATGACGCCATAGTGCTCCGAGGAACAGGCGCAGTGGAGATGTCTGAGCAGGGAAGCTGTCAGACATTTACTGCGCATGCGCAGAATACATACGAGGATCGCATTCAGGAGGAGATGGGCGGGCTGGAGGGACGCGCTGGGGGCGGCAGTTTCTGAAGGTAGACGGAGCCTCTAGGTGCTAATGACGCCCCCATAGCACCTAGAGGCTCATTAGCATATTAATAAAAGTAGTTTTTTTAGCCAAACCACCGTCCCAAAAGCAATTATATTAGGATGGTTGGCCAGAGCAGACACTAGCGGATCGCTAGTGTCTGACAGCCAAATATGTGACGCCTAAGTGGTAGAAACCCTTTAAAGTTCTGGAATGGCCCAGCCAGAGCCCAGACCTGAATCCGATTGAAAATCTGTGGGGTGATCTGAAGAGGGCTGTGCACAGGAGATGCCCTCGCAATCTGACAGATTTGGAGTGTTTTTGCAAAGAAGAGTGGGCAAATCTTGCCAAGTCAAAATGTGCCATGCTGATAGACTCATACCCAAACAGACTGAGTGCTGTAATCAAAAGGTGCTTCAACAAAGTATTAGTTTAAGGGTGTGCACACTTATGCAACCATATTATTTTAATTTTATATTTTTTCTTGCCTCCACCTAAAAGATTTCAGTTTGTTTTTCAATTGAGTTGTACAGTTTATAGGTCACATTAAAGGTGGAAAAAGTTCTGAAATGATTTATCTTTGTCTCATTTTTTTACATCACAGAAACCTATATATATATATCATCACAAGTTATCAAAAAGCAATGTAATTTTGCTGGTTGTATGAATCTACTACTCCTAGGTCATCTGTCAGCAGATTTGTACCTATGACACTGGCTGACCTGTTACATGTGCAATTGGTAGCTGAGGGCATCTGTGTTGGTCCCATGTTCATATGTGCCCGCATTGCTGAGAAAATTATGTTTTAATATATGCAAATGAGCCACTAGGAGCCACGAGGGTGTTGCTGTTACACCTAGACTCTGCTTTCTCTGCAACTGCTGCACCCTCTCCACTTTGATTGACAGGGCCAGGTGTAATTATGTTTTATCTGCCTAGTCCTGTCAATCAATGTGCAGAGGATGTGGCAGCTGCAGAGAGAGCAGAGCTTCTAAGTGTAATGGCAACACCCATATTGCTCTTATAGGTTCATTTGCATATATTACAACTTCATTTTTCTCAGCAAAGCAAGTACATATGAACACGGGACCAACACAGGTGTCTTCAGCTGCCAAGCGCACATGGAACAGGTCAGCCAGTTTCATAGTTACAAATCTGCTGACAGATGCCCTTTTACCCCTTGCTGACATTTGATGTACTAGTACGTCACAGCCAGAAGTGACTTCCCGCAAACTGACGTACTAGTCATGATGATCAGGTAGGAACCTGTAAAACTAAATAAATAAAATAGACATATCAGATATTGCTTTATCTTTAATGACCTGCTCTATAAAAACATCACATAATCTATCCCCTGCGGTGAACGCAGTAAAAATAAAAATAAAAACTGTGCCAAAAGAGCCATTGTTTAGTCAACTCGCCCTAAAAAGTGTAATATTGAATGATCAAAAATCCTATGTACCCAAAAATGGTACCAATAAAATAGTCAACTCTTCCTGCAAAAAACGAGCCCCTACAGAAGACGATTGGCAGAAAAAAAAATATGGCTTTCAGAGACACAAAAATATGATTTAAAAAAATATATAACTTTGCCAAAACAGCCATTTTTTGGTTACCTTGCCTCACAAAAAGCATAATATTGAGCAATCAAAAATCATATGTACCCCAAAACAGTGCCAATAAAACGGTCACCCGTAGTTTCTAAAATGGGGTCACTTTTTGGTTTCTACTGTAGTAATGTATCAAATGCGACGTGGCAACTGAAAACTATCTGCCCTCCAAAATCCATATGCTGCTCCTTCCTTTCTGCGCCCTGCCCGGTGCCTATACAGCAGTTAACAAACACATATTGGGTGTTTAATGTAATCTGGAATGTTTCTGTTTCAGCAAATTTCTTCTTCTACACACCCTATGTTTTTCCGTACTTTCTTGTGAGCAGTGCTAGCTAGTAATTTTAAATTGCAAATACATTATTTTCTGGGCTTGAAGCTGTCATCCAGTCACACTTGATCTCCTTGCTTTTTGCATATGTAAACGAAAGGCTATGGTGGCGGCAAACAACAAAAAGAATATCTGATAAGGTACTTTTGGAGCATAAAACTGGGACATATTATGAGGTGATGTTTTCTCAGGTACTCCTCACTGCTTGCTGCTAAATTTAGCCACTTAAAAGGTTTTTTTCCGGGATTGATTTAAATTGGCCGCCAGCAACCTGTCCTAGAATGTGAGCAGGACTGGTTGCCTCCACTTGCAGAGCTTCACTACACATTACACTGCTCTACGATAGATGATAATGATGGGATCCTGCCTATGATATGCCATCATGGCTGAGCAACCTAACAGGAAAACTCACCAATATGTAGTATATGCAAGTGCCAGAGCATAGTGTGTAGGGAGGCCCTAACTTCTCACCCCCTAGACAGGTCTGTAAGTGTTGGCAACCAGTCCTATTCACATTGTAGGGAAGGTTGCTGGCGGCCGTTTTATATTATCCCTGCAGAACCCCTTTAATGACAGCTATTTTTCAGTTTTTTCCTCTCCATGTTTAGGCAGTCATAACTTTTTTGTTGTTTCCAATGACATGGCTTTATAATACCTAGTTTTATGCATTTTTTTGTGCTGTTTGATGGTACATACATATAAATTACCGTATTTTTCGCTTTATAAGACGCACCGGCCCATAAGACGCACCTAGGTTTTTGGGGAGGAAAATAAGAAAAAAAATATTTTTAACCAAAAGGTGTGCTTTTGGTAGGTTTGGAACTAATGGTGGTCTGTGGATGACGGACACTTATGGGGGGGATCTGTGGATGACGGACACTGTTTAGGCGGGATCTGTGGATGACGGACACTGTTATGGCGGGATCTGTGGATGACGGACACTGTTATGGCGGGATCTGTGGCTGACGGACACTGGTATGGGGGGGATCTGTGGATGACGAACACTGTTATGGGGGGATCTGTGGATGACGGACACTGTTATGGGGATCTGTGGATGACGGACACTGTTATGGGGGATCTGTGGATGACGGACACTGTTATGGGGGATCTGTGGATGACGGACACTGTTATGGGGGGATTGTGGATGACGGACACTGTTATGGGGGGATCTGCGGATGACGGACACTGTTATGGGGGGATCTGCGGATGACGGACACTGTTATGGGGGGATCTGTGGATGACGGACACTGTTATGGGGGGATCTGTAGATGACGGACACTGTTATGGGGGATCTGTGGATGATGGACACTTATGGGGGGATCTGTGGATGACGGACACTTATAGGGGGATCTGTGGATGACGGACACTTATGGGGGATCTGTGGATGACGGACACTTATGGGGGATCTGTGGATGACGGACACTTATGGGGGGATCTGTGGATGACTGACACTGTTAAGGGGGGAATCTGTGAATGATGGACACTGTTATGGGGGGGGGGATCTGTGGATGGCACTGTTATATATGTGCCATCCACAGACCCCCCACCCCATATCAGTGCCATCCATAGACCCCCCAGCCTATAACAGTGCCATCCACAGACCCCCACCCCTTAACTGTGCCATCCACAGATTCCGTGTGTCCCCCCCCCCGCCCCTGCCCCCCAGTATACAAATATAAAATGTATTATTCAATTAAAAGTTATTAAACATGCCCCCTCACTCCTAATAGTACCGTATATCCTAATTGCTTCTGTATAATGCTGGCAGGCGGGCCGGGCGGCGGTGCGTCACTCACTGACGTCACTTGCCTGCGCCGCCTACTTCATTCATAAAGTAGGCGGCGCAGGCACGTGACATCAGGGAGTTACGATGCCACCCGCCCGGCCAGCCTGCCTGCATTATACAAAAGCAATTAGGATATACAGTACTATTAGGAGTGAGGGGGGCATGTTTAATAACTTTTAATTGAATAATACATTTTATATTTGTGCAGCACTGGAGCCGCAATTGCCGGCCCCCAGCTCCTCCTCCCAGTCCCTCCTCTGCTCGCACATCGCAGCCAGCGATGTTAAACTGGTCAGCATTCGCCATTTTTGGGGAGGAAAAAGTGCGTCTTATGGGGCGAAAAATACAGGTACTATGTTATTTAAAAAAAATAAAGTTTTGCCGTTGCAAATATAGAGAATATATTTTTGATTTATACTGTACAGATTTCACACTGAGTAACCTATTAAATTACTTGTTCAGGTTATTTTGATTACATGGATACCCAATAAGTAGTTTGTCTTCTTTTACTAACGTATGCACAATAAAATGTATTTCATGAACAATAGTTGTTTATTATTTTTTGCAACCTTTTTTTATTTAAAAATGTATTATTGCATTTTTTATAATTCCATTAAGGAATTACCAACTCACAAAATTATTTTATGCTTATAATTCTTTAGCATACTCCTGTATGTTCTGTGTGTATATGGCCTAAACTGTGGTTAGGACAGCATTAGAGTGCCCTGACAGCAGGATTACTGAATTTACAGTCCTGGGTTCTTTCTTGCTGACTGCAGAGGACTTATCCAACCACCGATTAGATCACTGGGACCCAATCAGAGGGGTAAATCTCCTTTGATCATGCTGTGGTCACTGACTGTGGAAATCACATATTAGAGATGGCCTTGCGGTTTGCCCAGAGGTCGTTTTGTGGCGAACTTTGTGCGTTCGCGATTCGCCTGGACATGCGAACATATGGCGATGTCCGCCGGCGCCATATTATTGTGCATTGCGCAAAACTTTGACCCATGACACATCCATCAGGTGGGACAGGACAGCCAATAGAGATATTTCAGCACATGGACACACCCCCACCCTATAAAAGAAACCCGATCTGGCAGCCATTTTACATTATGTGTTCTGCCAGTGTAGGGAGAGGTTGCTTTGTGGAGCAGGGACAGGCTGTTAGGGACACTAAATGCTAGCTAATAGGGCCACAAAAGTCCTTTTAAGGATTGGTATAGGTGTGCTATCGATAGGTGTGATATACTGAGGGGTGTGATATACCGTACTTATAATTTACTTTCTAACATAGAAAGTATTTTATAGTGCATTTGTATTGTGCAGCAGTTGTGTGTGGTTCTGCTGCGATACCGCAGCTATATAGAGGGACAAACGCTATTGAAACTACTAATTGCAATGGGTGTGATATACCTGTTGCCCCCCCAAAAAACTGAGGGGTGTGATATACCTTCTTCCACAAAATACTGATTGAGGGCTGCGATATAACTGTTGCCCCAAATAAACAGGGTGGTGTGATATAACTGTTGTGGCCCAAAAAATTATTGAGGGGTGTGATATACCTGCTTCCACAAAATACTGATTATGGGGTTCGATATACATGCTTCCACCAAATATTGATTGAGGGGATGCGATATACCTGCTTCCACAAAATACTGATTAAGGGGTTTGATATACCTGGTTCCACCAAATATTGATTGAGGGCTGCGATATACCTGCTTCCACAAAATACTGATTATGGGGTTCGATATACCTGCTTCCACCAAATATTGATTGAGGTGTGCGATATACATGCTTCCAAAAATACTGACGAAGCTGAGGCGAAACGCGCGTCGGGGTTCCTTCCAGCCCTGTGTTCGGTGCCTCAACCCTTCATCATGTCTGTGGGTATGTTCACGTCCCCAGTGGATATTTTCTGTGTGGGAGTTTGACCTTACAGCCTGGTATCCTTGATTTATTGTATATGGGCAGATTGCATCTGGATGTATTTGATGGATGTCATGTGATTCTGTGCTCCATTGTATCATTATTTTTGGGCTGCATTTTTTCATACAATAATCTTCCCCTGGGTTGTGCAGTGAGTTGAATATCACAGACACTTGTAGTGGATGTTTACTGATATTTTCTACTGGTGAATCACCTCACTGCATATTACACTGACATGTATTTCATCTGTTTGGCGGGTGTTTGAGGCACCGACGGGGGGGACTATTGCATCCAGTCTGTTTTGCTGATTATTCTCCATAGCAAATCTGTGTAAAAAATATTTTATGAATTTTTGTGATCCACTGATGATCTAATAAAGTATTTATATTTCTACTGGGCATTCTATGGTTGTCTTTATAGCAGCATTTATAGGTTTATATAAATATTAATTGAGGCCTGCAATATACCTGCTTCCACAAAATACTGATTAAGGGGTTCGATATACCTGTTTCCACCAAATATTGATTGAGGCCTGCAATATACGGTGCCTACTTCCATGAAATACTGATTAAAGGGTTAATATACCTGCTTCCACCAAAATACTGATTATGGGGTTTGATATACCTGCTTCAAGCAAATATTGATTGAGGCCTGCGATATACCTGCTTCCACAAAATTCCGATTAAGGGGTTCGATATACCTGTTTCCGCCAAATATTTATTGAGGGCTGCGATATTCCTGCTTCCGCAAAATACTAATTAAGGGGTTTGATATACCTGCCTCCACCAAATATTGATTAAGGCCTGCGATATTCCTGCTTCCACAAAATACAGATTAAGGGGTTTGATATACCTGCTTCCAGCAAATATTGATTGAGGGCTGCGATATACCTGCTTCCACAAAATACTGATTAAGTGGTTTGATATACCTGCTTCCACCAAATATTGATTGAGACCCACGATATACCTGCTTCCACAAAATACTGATTAAGGGGTTTGATATACCTGTTTCCACAAAATATTGATTGAGGCCTGCGATATACCTGCTTCCACAAAATACTGATTAAGGGGTTCGATATACCTGCTTCAATCAAAATACTGATTGAGGGCTGCGATATGCCTGCTTCCACAAAATACTGATTAAGGGGTTCGATATACCGGTTTCTACCAAATATTAATTGAGGCCTACGATATACCTGCTTCCACAAAATACAGATTAAGGGGTTCAATATACCTGTTTCCACCAAATATTGATTGAGGGGTGCGATATACCTGCTTCCACAAAATACTGATTAAGGGGTTTAATATACCTGCTTCCACCAAATATTGATTGAGGCCTGCGATATACCTGCTTCCACAAAATACTGATTAAGGGCTCTTTCACACTTGCATTCTTTTCTTCCGGCATAGAGTTCCGTCGTTGGGGCTCTATGCCGGAAGAATCCTGATCAGTTTTATCCTAATGCATTCTGAATGGCGAGAAATCCGTTCAGGATGCATCAGGATGTCTTCAGCTCAGGACCGGAACGTTTTTTGGCCAGAGAAAATACCACAGCATGCTGCGCTTTTTGCTCCAGCCAAAAATCCTAAACACTTGCCGCAAGGCCGGATCCGGAATTAATGCCCATTGAAAGGCATTAATCCGGATCCGGCCTTAAGCTAAACGTCGTTTCGCCGCATTGCCGGATCCGACGTTTAGCTTTTTCTGAATGGTTACCATGGCTGCCGGGACGCTAAAGTCCTGGCAGCCATGGTAAAGTGTAGTGGGGAGCAGTATACTTACCGTCCGTGCGGCTCCCGGGGCGCTCCAGAGTGACGTCAGGGCGCCCCACGCGCATGGATGACGTGATCGCATGGCATGTCATCCATGCGCATGGGGCGCTCTGACGTCATTCTGGAGCGCCCCGGGAGCCGCACGGACTGTAAGTATGCTGCTCCCCAACTACTACTATGGCAACCAGGACTTTAATAGCGTCCTGGCTGCCATAGTAACACTGAAAGCATTTTGAAGACGGATCCGTCTTCAAATGCTTTCAGTTCACTTGCGTTTTTCCGGATCCGGCGCGTAATTCCGGCAAGTGGAGTACACGCCGGATCCGGACAACACAAGTGTGAAAGAGCCCTAAGGGGTTTGATATACCTGCTTCCATCAAATATTAATTGAGGGCTGCGATATACCTGCTTCCACAAATACTGCTCTTATCTAGAGACTTAGGCACAGGGTCATTTTGAAAATGACAGGCAGAGGAAGAGGCAGGCCGTTCCGCAGGGGTGGTAGCGGTCGGGCAGGTGCACCAGGCCGGAGCCTAAGTGGGAAGTTGGAGAAGGCGTGTGCGATTACTTCAAAGGGTGGCACCAGAGTTGGTTGAGTGGCTCACTCAGACTTTCGCTTCTGCACCCCCCTCATCCTCTGTATCTGCACCCTCCTCACTTTCTGCTGTGTGCACCCCCAAATACACCAGCACCACCACCACCATAGCCCCTCCACTCGAGTCAGAGGAATTATTTTCCCATCCATTCCCAGACGTTTCCGATGCGCAGCCATTCTAGACATCGGATGAGGAAGAGGAGGTAGCAATGGCTGCCACCCAGCGGTCTGACTGACAGTTCCCACATCAGCCCAAGGAGAGAGGTCCCCGAAGTTTCAGCCTACTCCAAGATCTCAAATGTCAGTAGTGGTAAAGGTGACGATGATGATGACGTGTCGATGGACGTCACGTGGGTACCCACAAGAGAGGAAGAGGAGGGGAGTTCAGAGGGAGAGACTGAGTGACAGAGAGGGAGGAGAAGGAGGAGAGGAGAAGCAGGCAGAGCTCGCAAGGCACAGTAGGCAAAAAGCAGACTGCAAATGTATCTGGAGCTAGCCATCCACCATGCACGGTCACTTCTGGCGCTCCCTGGACGCTGACAATAGTCTTGCCATCTGCAGCCTGTGCTGTCAACACATAAGTCGCGGTAAGCCCAACACTCACCTAGGGATGACCGCCTTAAGAAGGCACCTAGCCTCCCATCACCGAGCCCAGAGGGAGCAATGCCATCAGGATTTGGTGTTACCACCAAGTATTGCATGCAGGCCTGCCTCTTCTTCTCCAACTCCTATTCCATCCTCCGTCTCCTCCTCGGCTGACTCCTCCTTTTCCACTGCTACTGCCTCTTCTGCTGCGCCCCCAAGCTCCCCAGAACCTATTCGACATCCCAGGTGAGACGTTGCCATGCTGTGCTGTGGCTGTTATGCCTGGAAGCCAAGAGCCACACCGGTCCTGCACTCCTTTCAGCTCTGCGGTCACAGGCCGATCAGTGGCTAACACCGCTCAATTTGACAGTTGGTAAAGTGGTGTGCAACAACGGTGCCAATCTGCTCAGAGTGCTTAAACAGGGCAAAATGACACACGTGCATGCCACACGTCCTGAACTTAGTTGTGCAGCGATTCGTTGCCAAATACCCACTGCAATGACCCCGATCCAGGATGTCTTGCGGCAGGCCATAAAAATCTCTGGCCAATTTAGAAGATCTTACATGGCCATGGCGCGCCTTGCTGACTTTTAGCGGTGACACCACTTGCCCGTTAGACGTCTGATTTGTGACAGCTCGACCACTGGAACTCCACCTTGTATATGCTTGATAGGCTGCTCCAGCAGCAACGTGCCGTTAACGACTACCTGTACAAACTCTGCAGCAGGACAGGTTCTCGGGAGCTTGGTTTCTTTTCACTGCGCCAGTGGCTGCTCATGCACAACGCATGCAGACTTCTATGGCCATTTGATGAGATCACCAAACTGGTCATTCGCAGCCAGGGTGCCATCAGTGACATCATACCTAACGCCTTCTTTCTGGAGTGTGCATTGCGTTGTGTCATTGATCAAGCCATCGAGGAGCAGGAGGTGGAAGATGAGGAAGTCGCAATGCAGAATGAATTCCCAGGGGTGGATACTCCATCTGAGAGTCAGCAGGAGTCTGAAGAGGAGTCAGAGGAGGCTGGTAGCTGGGGGGGGGGGGGGGAGAGGGAGGAGCAAGAAGAGCATGGTTTGAGGGGGGCTTTAAACTTTTCGGGGATCCTTGGTGTTGTCCGTGGCTGGGGGGAGGAGAGCGAGGACAACATTCTCCTGGGCGATGAGCAGGAGCCAGGGCAATCCACCGCTTCCAATTTAGTGCAAATGGGGCCTTCATGCTCCAGTTTCTGAAGAGGGACCCCCGGATTAAAAGCATAAGGGGCAAGGACCAGTACTGGGTGGCAACGTACTTAGACCCCCGGGACAAAAACAAAATGGCGGACATGTTACCAGCATCACAGAGGGTTGGCAGAATGCAGCATTTCCAGGCCTTTCTGCTGAGAGATGCTGCATTCTTCTGTTGCAGGCGCTGGCAGAGGAATTTCCACCCACAGTGAAACAGGTGCGGGTACCAATCCTACCATGCCTGCAAGAAGAGGGCGGTTTGAAGATACATTGGTCACTTTGGATATGAGATCATTCTTGCAGGCAACCCATCGACAGCAACCCTCCGTATCCAGCCTCAGGGAACGCCTAGACCGACAGGTGTCCGACTACATCGGATTAACGGCCGATGTAGACGCTCTGAGAAGCGAGGAACCCCTGGACTACTGGGTGTGCAGGCTTGACCTGTGGCCAGAGCTGGCACAATTTGCCATGGAACTCTTGGCTTGCCCCTCGTCGAGTGTCCTGTCCGAAAGGACGTTCAGCGCAGCAGGGGGGATCGTGACCGATAAGCACACTCGCCTAGCTCATGACTACCTCACATTTCTAAAAATGAATGAGCCATGGATCTCGGAGGATTTCAACACCTGTGACGACCACGTGTAATTGAATTTCCTCATGCCATCCCACACATATCCGCCACCACCCAGAACAAAGAATGGTCCTTGTCTTATGTATATACAGCGGCATAAAAGGCCTTTTCGGTCAGGTGAATGCCTAGCTTTTGGGGCCTGTACTCCAGTGGCCTATAGTAAAATTTTTGTCCAGTGACCGCCTAATGTACCTCCAGCCACATAATCACAAGTTATTTTCTGTCAGGTGAATGTCTAATATTTGAGGCCTGTACTCCCGTGGCCTAAAATAAAAATTTTCTAGGCTCCAGCAGGGCACATTTTTGAGAGTTTCCCTTTATGATGCATAAAAATGGCCCCTGATTAAAATACATATTTTTTGTGGGAATTTTTGCCAATGATCCCCCTCTGGTATGTCACTGTCCATGTTGTGGAACTATTTGTGCACTTCTAATAAGTATTTGGTGGCTGGAAATATGACCTGAAGGTTTTTCAGGTTCACCTGCCAATAAAGTCAATGAGG
The DNA here is from genome assembly GCF_014858855.1 of Bufo gargarizans. Taxonomy (NCBI): domain Eukaryota; kingdom Metazoa; phylum Chordata; class Amphibia; order Anura; family Bufonidae; genus Bufo; species Bufo gargarizans. The sequence continues at coordinate 74,880,426 of NC_058085.1, read as the reverse complement.
CCCGCCGCGAACGCACGGTTCACGAACATTTGATCGTAAAATGCACGTTCGCAAAGCATCCATCCCTGGGTGACCTTGAGGGGTTAGTACAATCTCAATATACCAAATACTAAACTCTAGGAGAACATCCTTTCCTGGACAAACTTTAAAGGGGTTTTCGGAGATTCTGATATTGATGACCCATCCTCGGCTAAGGACAGGTCATCAATATCAAAATATCAGACAACCCCTTTAAAGTTTTCCCAAGGAATGATGCTTTTCTAGAGTTTAGTGTCTGGCATATTAAGACTGTACAAACACTTTAAGGACTACCCACTGTCGTCCGTTTTAGAAGGTGCAGACTTCTGTGAGCACTCCTGCTATATGAATGAACTTCAGGTAACAGCATGGGCACTTAGGATGCATCTTTAAGGATGCGTATGGCCTTGGTAAACTATAGTTTATGGGAGCAGTGGTGTTGTTAAAATATAATTATAGCTAGGGAATCTTAACATGTGGAAATGTGGGTATGGTTTAAATTGGTGCAGTTAAAGGGGATGTATCATTAGAAACTTACATTGTTTAATATCCACATATAAATAAAAACTCAAAATGTAGAAGTTTTCACCCTAGCTACTGAAGCCCATTCATCATACCTGTAAGTTGACATTTTCTGTTTCTGCAGCTTGCTTTTCAGCTTTGCTATGTAGAATGTGACAGTGTGAGTAGAGTCATCTTATTATTATTAGACAGCTGCAAACACCAGATGACGGCTCTATAGATACACTAGTATACTAACACTATACAGAAAGATAAGTCTCCTGACAGTCCCTGGTGAAGACCGAGCTGTACTTCATCCTTTCCTGGAGACTGTGTGAGACTAATTACACTTTTCTGACCATACAATCCCATTCATTGTGGCCTTAGAGCAAACACCCCTGCTGTACTGACAATATAGGAAAAAGTATGTATCTCCAATATGACCATGGAAGTTTTTCTTCAATAAAAAATAGCTTTGACATTTAAGACTGCTGAGCAGCACTCCACTGCCAACCATAAATAAATCTTGTGTTGCCTGACAACCAAAATTCCTTTTTTTAGGTAAAGGTCAAAACAGCTTTATTGAACACTTTAGTGCAAGCATTCTTTGGTAAGGATTGTAACTTTACCACACAACCAAACCCGAAAGCTTACCAAATGAATTGGCACAGCTCTGCTGTAACCAGCTCCATCCATTACACAATGGATGTAGCTGTGTAGTTAAAGCGCTGGAGCCACCCCCTGAGCAGCTGGTCGTCAGGATGAGGGGAGTTGAATCCCCGCCAATCTGATATGGATAGCCAATCCGGAGGACAGTCTATTAATATAAAGATCACAGAAAACCCTGTTGAACTTTATTGATATGCTGTATGCCTAGACAGTTCCTCTGCCAGTCAGGGAAATGTCAGCTCCAGTAAACGGGACCAGGGCAGGGCAGGCCAAACAAGTGCTGGTAGTGGGAGAATCTATTATTAAGTGTACAGATAGGGCAGCCTGTCACATACACCAGGATTGTCAAACAGTGTGTTGTCTTCCTGGCGCTCGAAATCCACATATTGCGGATCGGATTGACCCAGCAGCCATGGTCCACATTGGAACCAATGACAAGGTTAGAGGTAGGTGTAACGTCCTTAAAAATTATTTAAGGGACTTAAAGCGCAAGCTTAGGGCGACGACCTCAAAGGTAATATTTTCTGAAATACTACCTGTATCACGAGACATAACAGATTGGCAGCCAGAGATAAGAGAGGTAAACACAAGGGGCTCAAGAACTGGTGTAGGAAGGAGAGGTTTGGGTTCCTGGAGAACTGGGCTGACTTCTCTGTTGGCTACAGGCTCTATCGTAGGGATAGGCTGCACCTCAGTGGGGAAGGTGTAGCTGTCTTGGGTTCGAAGAAGGTTGGAGGAGTGTTTAAGCTAGGGACTGAGGGGGAGGGTAATTACATTATAGGAGGGGAAGATGCAGATAGAGAACTGGGTCAAGGTAATGGAACTGGGGGAGAAATGGAAGGAGGGATTAGAACAGTTAATAGGGAAAGCTGTAGGGTAAAAAAATATACAGAAACCTCTTAATTTTATGTATACTGAAGCTAAAAGCCTGACTAATAAAACTGGTGAACTGGAATTAGTGATGTGTGAGGAGGACTATGACATAGTGGGAATAACTGTGACATGGCTGGATGATAGCTATGACTGAGTGTTTAAGGTACAGGGTTACAGTCTGTTTAGAAAGGGTCATAAAAACCATAGAGGGGGAGGGGTCTGCCTTCATGTAAAAGTCCTGTCTAAAGCCCACACTTCAGGAATATATAAGTGAGGGACATGAACATTTGGAGTCACTGTGGGTAGAAATACATGGAGGCAAAACAATAATAAAATACTGATAGAGGTTTGTTATAAGCCACCTAATATAACAAAAAATCTACTACTAAGGGAAATAGATGAGGTGGCAAACCAAAATGAGGTCGTTATTATGGGGGACTTTAACTACCCAGATATAGACTGGGAAACTGAAACCTGTATATCTCATAAAGGAAACAGGTTGTTGTCAATAACCAAAGACAACTCCCAAGTGCTTCAGGACCCGACTAGAGTGACCCTTTACAATCTGCTTGATCAATAAGGGACCCTCCTGCTCATGCACACCTTCCCCAGTTAAAAAGCCAAGAGCCCTTCAAGGTGAATGCAACAGACAGAGATCTACAAGATCAAGGAGATCCATCTAGGTAGACCACAGGCCATGTTACTAACATTACTGACCGACACGACAGCTAGGTAAGTGGCAGGACTAGATAATAATCAATACACTAAAAAACTCCATAAGAAATTATAACAGTTGTTGCTAACCGCTTTCTCCCCAACATTAACCTGTTGGGGACACATGACGTACCGGTACGTCATGATGTCCCGGTACTTAAGGACACATGACGAACCGGTAAGTCATGTGTATTTCCGATCACCCTGCGTGCGGCAGGCGGTGATCAGAACTGGGTGCCTGCTGAAATCAATCAGCAGGCACCCTGGGACAATGCCGAGGGGGGTCCCGTGACCCCCCCGTATCGGCAATCGCTGCAAACCGCAGGTCAATTCAGACCTGCGGTTTGCAGCTCTGTCGGAAGTTTCTGATCCCCACGGTCCATGACCCCAGGTGATCAGAAACTTCCAAATGACCTCTCTAATTATTTTTAAACACATTTATTACTGATTAAAAAAATAAAATGCACTACACATATTAGGTATAAAAAAACTATGGCTTATAATATGGAGACACTAAAATATCGTTTATATGGTTTTAAAAATGCTGTTATTGTGTAAAACTTAAGTAAATAAAAAAAGTATACGTATTAGGTATTGCTGCGTCCGTAACAACCTGCTCTATAAAAATACCATATGAGCTAACCCCTCAGATGACCACCGTAAAAATTAAAAAATAAAAACGGTGTCAACAAAACATTTTTTTGTCACCTTACATCACAAAAAGTGTAATAGCAAGCGATCAAAAAGTCATATGCACCCCAAAATAGTGCCAATCAAGCCGTCATCTCATCCCACAAAAATCATATTCTACCTAAGACAATCGCCCAAAAACAGAAAAAAAAACTATGGCTCTCAGAATATGGAGACACTAAAACATGATTTATTTATTTTTCCAAAAACTATATTGTGTAAAACTTACATAAATAAAAAAAAAGTAGACATATTAGGTATCGCCGCGTCCGTAATAACCTGCCCTATAAAAATATCACATTACCTAACCCCTCAGATGAATACCGTAAAAAAAACTGTAAAAAAAGCAATTTTTTCTCACCTTACATCACAAAAAGTGTAATAGCAAGCAATCAAAAAGTCATACGCACCCCAAAATAGTGCTGATCAAACCGTCATCTCATCCCGCAAAAATCATACCCTACCCAAGATAATCGCCCAAAAACTAAAAAAACTATGGCTCTCGGACTATTGAGACACTAAAACATGACTTTTTTGTTTCAAAAATGAAATAATTGTGTAAAACTTACATAAATAAAAAAAAGTTGACATATTAGGTATCACCGTGTCCGTAATAACCTGCTCTATAAAAATATTACATGACCTAACCCCTCAGATGAATAACGTAAAAAAAAGTGAAAAAAAAAACCATTGCGGCATCCATAATAACCTGCTCTATAAAAATACCACATGATCTAACATGTCAGATGAATGTTGTAAATAACAAAAAATAAAAACGGTGCCAAAACAGCTATTTCTTGTTACCTTGCCTCAAAGTTAGTAAAATCAGTTTTGTATACCTTGAGGGGTGTAGTTTCCAAAATGGGGTCACTTTTTTTGAAGTTTTTATTCTAGCGGTGCATCAGGGGGGCTTCAAATGGGACATGGTGTCAAAAAACCAGTCCAGCAAAATTTGCCTTCCAAAAACCGTATAGCATTCCTTTACTTCTGCGCCCTGCCGTGTGCCCGTACAGCAGTTTACGACCACATATGGGGTGTTTCTGTAAACTACAGAATCAGGGCCATAAATATTGAGTTTTGTTTGCCTGTTAACCCTTGCTTTGTAACTGGAAAAAATTTATTCAAATGGAAAATCTGCCAAAAAAGTGAAATTTTGAAATGTTATCTCTATTTTCCATTAATTCTTTTGGAACATCTAAAGGGTTAACAAAGTTTGTAAAATCTGTTTTGAATACCTTGAGGGGTGTAGTTTGTAAAATGGGGTCATTTTTGTTGTTCAATTACTTTTATTAGTAAGATCCGAGGAATGATGTGATACAACATAAACAAACCTCGATTGCAGGCTGCATTCAAGGCTGTGTACATAAATGAACATACAATCAAAGGACCACATATTTAGTAGATGATGAACACTGTCGAGTTATATGACAAGCCGATAAAATCAGCATCAGGTATATATGTGCAATGAAACCCCGACAGGGACAACGCGACATAAAAAAACAAGACGTTAGACATTAGACACATAAGGGGGAAGGAGGAAGGGGGGGGTAAGGATGATTCCTGACTAGCATTGTAGTGAGAGATGGGACCTAAAAATACTAACTCCAATCCTGCTCAATCGTGGTTAGAATTCACTGGAGCTCTCACACAAACTCCCGGGAGTCCTAAAAATAATGTAGAAAAAAATGGTCCTCTTAAGAACTGGCATCAACCCTGCTCAACCAGTTTTGAAATTCACTAGAACCTTTGAACAAAATCCAAGGGGTCCAAATTTTTAAGTATTTGTTGGTATTGCCCATATCTTCCGCTAAGAGCTCCTCCATTCTGTGAATTTTCTCAAAGGTGTTGAGCCAGTCCTTAAAATGAGGGGCAATAGTGGATTTTGAATATCTAGGTATGACCAGGCGAGCGGCTTGCACAAAGAATCTCAGGATTCTCAGGAGGCCTTTTTCAGCGTGGAGGTAGAACCAGGAAACATAGAAAACAACGCTCCCTCCAGGGTCCACCTGGTTGTGCTACCACTGACCCGGTCATAGAGGTCATTGAGGGACTTCCAGAAGGGTGTTAGTCTACTACAGTACCACCAGAAGTGTGTCATATTGCCCACCTCCTGGCCACAACGCCAACATGTGCTAGGGCATGGAGGGAGAAAGGAATGTAACAGGTCTGGTGTCCTGTACCATCTGGACAGGATCTTAAAATTATTTTCCTGGAGTCCGCAACTTAGGGACGACTTATGTGATAACTCAAATGCCTTCTCCCATTGGTCTGAAGAGAATGACTTCCCCAGTTCCCTTTCCCATGCCTTTACAAAGGGCAGGGCCGAAACAGAGTCGTCCTCCCTCTGGAGCAGCCCGTGGATCAAAGTTTTTAGACTGCCTGTAACAGAGCCATGCCCCTCTAGAAGACCCCTCCGGGAAGGAAGACAGCAGACGCAAGGAGCCTTTCTCTATAACTAGGGATATAGTAGGGTTGTCTGCACGTTAAAATACCCAAAAGTGATTTACGACCTACGCCCAAAGGGAAGTCAGGGTTATCAAGAAGTGGGGTCAAGGGGCTAGGAAATTTGGTGAGGCCCAGGGGTATTGCACTTTTATCCCATATTCCTAGGACCCGGCAGAGGTCAATAGAGGGAGCCGCGGAGGTCTTTTAGACTTAGAGATCCAAAGCAGATTCTGAACTGGAAACCCCACCTCCTGCTTCTCAAATTGAATCCACCTTTTGGAATGTCTATTATGAAGCCAGTCCAAAATACATGAAAGGATTAAGGCTTTATAATACTTTGGGAGGTCTGGGACCCCTGCGCCTCCCCTTAACCTGTGGCGGACTAAGAATCTCATCCCCAGCCTAGGATTAGAGCCTGCCCAGATGAATTTTAGAAACATGGATCTAAGAGCCCTGAAGAAAACGCTCGGCAGGGGTATGGGAATAGTGCGGAAAAGGTACAAGATTTGTGGGAGTATATTCATTTTAAGTGTGTGGATCCTACCAAACCAGGATAGCGGTAAACTCTTCCAACCTTGCAAATCTTTCCTAATGTCCTCAATAAGGGGGGTAAAGTTTAGTGGAAGAGATCTGAGGAGTTAGAGGGAATAACCGTGCCCAAGTATACAATATGGCCCTGGGCCCAGCGGAAAGGAAATGAGGATTGCAGAGTATTAACCAGGGCTGACGGCAGAGTGATATTAAGAACCTCTGACTTATGGAGGTTAACTTTAAAGTTGCTATGGTCTCCAAAAGTCGAAAATTCCTTCAGAATGTTAGGAAAGCTGACCAATGGGTCTGTACAATAAATAAGGAGATCATCTGCATAAATGGCAATTTTCGACTCCAGTTCTCCCAATCTCAGGCCCCTGATAGACTCATTGGCTCTGAGAGCTCTGGCTAGAAATTCCATAACCATAATGTATAGCAGAGGGGAGAGTGGACACCCCTGTCTGGTGCCATTACGGATACGGAAGGGTGTCGATAATGAACCGTTGACTCGTACCTGGGTGCTAGGGTCTTGATATAGAGCAAGTATTCTATCAATCATGCCAGGGCCGAAACCAAACGCCCTCAGGGACTCTCCCAAAAAATTGGGTCATTTTTGGGTGGTTTCTATTTTGTAAGCCTCACAAAGTGACTTCAGACCTGAACTGGTCCTGAAAAAGTGGGTTTTAGAAATTGTATGAAAAATTTCAAGATTTGCTTCTAAACTTCTAAGCCTTATAACGTCCCCAGAAAAATAAAATGTCATTCCCAAAACATAAAGTAGACATATGGGAAATGTAAATTAATACCTATTTTTGGAGGTATTACTATGTATTATAGAAGTAGAGAAATTGAAACTTGGAAATTAGCTAATTTTTCCAAATTTTTGGTAAATTTGGTATTTTTTTATAAATAAGTATTTTTTTTTTTTACTCCATTTCACCAGTGTCATGAAGTACAATATGTGACGAAAAAACAATCTCAGACTGGCCTAGATAAGTAAAAGCGTTTTAAAGTTATTCACACATAAAGTGACACTGGTCAGATTTGCAAAAAATTGCCTGGTCCTTAAGGTGAAATATGGCTGTGTCCTTAAGGGGTTAAAGAGGGGGGGGAGCATTATTATTTTTTTTTTACTGAAATTCTGCTTTCAACATATTATTCTGACTTTAAGAGATACGTCAGATAGCCTTGTGCCTTGCAGAAAGGGATCACAAACCAAGTGCAGCCTTTCCTGATTGAATCCAACTGTCAAAAATAGCAACTAAAATCTTACAGAACAGACACAGAGGAACCTCAGCTTTATGTAACATTGCAATATGCCAACACCAAGAAACTACATTCAGTTCTTACTTCTAAGTTATTAATAAATGCATTAAAATAGCTTATCTAGGACAGAACCCTGAGGTCCTATGCTTACAACGTTTAGCCAGATGGAGGATCCTCCATTAACAAGGATGCAGCCAAGTTTCTTGATAATGTACAAATAGCCTCCTCTAAGCCTATTTTACATTATTTACTCCTTAGATACCAGGAGAATTAAATATTGTATGCTTGTGCTACTACTCGTGTCTGCTACAGGTAAATTTAGGACCTCTTATGTTAGGCAGGGATTCTAAGTTCTTTGATTTCTTCCCATAAGCTGTAACAGCAGCCCTATAGCCCTGTAGCAAATGCAAAGCCATGTATGTCACTTCCATAGGAAATCATGCTTTTCTGTGGACAAAACCCAGACCAAAGAGACAAACTGCCAGTAAATCTTGACTGGACAAAGGCAAATCTTTAGGGTAGAGAAATCGGAATCCTGACAATCTAATGAGTGAGAACATCATACTGAATGTGACTAAAAGATGAGTCAAATATATTTGATTTTATCATATGAATTAGCAATGTGTAGGTCTAGCATAGGGTGGCCAGATGCAACACTGTAGATGAAGGCTAGGCGATGGGAACTCGCCTACCCTTCACATGCCGATAGGTGCATCTAAAATCTGAGCTTGTGGAGAGGGAGTATCATATTGGTTACTGACTTAAAGGGGTTCTCTGGGATTGTTATATTAATGGTTTATCCTTAGGATAGGTCATCAATATCAGATAAGTGGGTGTCCGACTCCCAATATCCTGCATTGTATAGTGGTTGGAGCTGGTCACTGCAAACCTGCTCCCATTCACTGGAATGGAAGCAACACTGCAGTAACCAACTCCATCCACTACACTGTAGACAGTCTGTGTAGTGCCCGAGCTACTTCCCAACTGCTGACCCTCGGCGGGGCCCAGAGTTGGACCCCCTAAGAATACACCATCAACATAAAAATCCCAGACAACCTCTTTAAGAGGTATGCTACTGATACTACATGTTCTTTCCCATTTAAATAACATCACCACATACATTACTGCCCTACAGGGGACCTCCCAGCTTGTGTCACTGATAAGCCCCTGATGAAATCATCAGCAACGACATCACCAAGATAATGTCGCAGAATCATCACCCGTTAAGAAGCCACCCTGGCTTGGATGACCCCTGTTTCCTGGTGTAGGCTAATGGCTATCTACAAGCTATGGGCTGGTAACCCTTGTAACAGTACTGCCCACCATAACCCCAGTTCTGACATCATCACCTGTGATGTGAATATCCATTCTGGGGCCTTAATGGTCTTAGTGGTCTGTCACTCAACTGCTAATGTATAGTGATTGCCAAGAATTTAACCTAATGTCGGCAGGGTGTGCCCGAGAAGAGTCACAGTTATTTATCAGATCCTGCTCTTCCCATTAGCAGTGGGCGCAGAGAGGTGGAACTCATGAATAACTATGACTCTTTTTGGGCAGCCTGTGACACCTCTCAGAAGTGTCCTGCCAGCATTAAACTGTACATTCTCGGCAACTGCTGTACATTAGTAGTTGAATGACCTCTGAAATCAGAATGTTTGTCATAACTTTATGCTATTCTCAGAAAGGGCAGCCTAAAGGATGTGACACAAAAAGGATGTGACAGAGTCATTTTAAAAGAAACTCATCAGACAATATCACTATGATGTCATCACATGCACGGACGGGTCACATCCATCTAAAATCTATTGATTGGATTGTTTATTCATTGTGGTTCACTGTAGCTTCTTATCATTGGCCAATTTGACAGCAAATTATAGAGAACAGGCGTCACTCTGGTCGACAACATGCAGAGCACAATATGGGGCACTCCTGAATATGAAGTAAAGGGGCCTAAGGAACAGCAGAAGCTCCAAAAGCACCAGTGATGATCTTGTTGTATCAGTGGAAGGTTATGAAGCCAGACCCAGCTAATCAGCTACTTACTGGGGTGGCTTCAATCTGAGAATGAACTGTTGAGTGCAGACTAGTCCTTTGAAATTGTCCATTAGCCACAGCCAACAGCACCCCCAATAGACTTACCAATGGCACAGACTACACTCACCAACAGCTATAATATATATATATACAGTATATACTAACATACACTAAAATGTCAAGTTATGGATCTGTTCTCCTGTCATATAAACCCTCTCTGAAGTTATAAAAAAAAGTCTAAATTTGCATCAATTCCTGAACTAAACCCCCTCATTATGCGTCTGCTAATCTAGGCTAACCATCACTTGAATTACACTGTTACTTCCCGACTTGAGTCTACAGTAATGTAAAGGGTAAGATTTTTGCACAGTCATCTTATATAGCCAATTACCTTCAGTTCATGCTCCTGGTTATGCTGTCTTGAGCAGTTTGTGGATCTTGAAGAACATCTCATTGGATATTTCTTTCACTATGGGACAAGTGTCACAAGTGATTCCAGAGAAAGTTGATGATTCTGTCACTAGGTCTGTAGAGAAGAAATCATCTAAGCTCTAGTGGCTTATTAGAGCACACGTGAAGCAGTAGAGGTTAGCCCCAACCACTGCACTGCCTGAGGTGACACTTCTCATGAAAATTCTAATGACCATGTCTGACCCATTCAGTCTTCACTCAGTACCTCATTAAACTTTTTACCTTCAGATTCCCTATGACAAGTTTATCAGACATAACGTGTTAAAAGTCCAGCTCACCTACTGCTATACTCCAGGGTGCATGGATGGACAGACACACACACCTGTGTGAACACCTCAAAAATATGAGTGATGTATATATATTTTTTTCCTAATGAAATTGTCCTACAATTAGTTAAAGGGACACTGTCACCTGGATTTTACTTACTGAGCTAATAACATCACCACATTAGTCTCCCTGATTTACATTAAAATATACTAGTATTACTGCCCTGTGTCTTTTATTTGGTCTATAAAATCGGTTTTTATTAATATGCAAAGTACCTCAATAAGGAGCCCAAGGGGACGTCCCTCCGGCAGTTGGAGCCCAGCCGCGCCCATTACTTCGGAGCCCAGCACCGCCCCACTGCTAATTTATTCACTGCTAAGCGCCGACGTAATGTTTGTGCAGCGCCCGTTTGTGCAGCTGGCGCATGCGCAGTGAGTTCTGTGAGGCCGATGCCAGCTGCACTAATGGGAGAGGCTGGGCTCCAACTGCCGGAGGGACGTCCCCATGGGCTCCTTATTGAGGTACTTTACATATTAATAAAACCAATTTTATAGACCAAATAAAAGACACAGGGCAGTAATACTGGTATATTTTAATGTAAATCGTATAGACTGTTGCGGTGATGTTATTAGCTCAGTAAGTAAAATCCAGATGACAGTGTCCCTTTAAACTAATTTAATTTATTAATTAATTTAAAAACATCCTGTTAATATATTCCTGTATGATTATTGCTCCCTCGTTCTTCAGATTCCCTTTAATACCATCCACCTCATGCTCAGTGACAATGACCACATACTGTATGCTTAGTACCTCCCACACTCAGTTTTCTCTCACCAGGACTCCACATTAGGTGGACATTCAAAGAGGGATTTAAGCAAACACCAGAAGGTGCTATAACAATATCTAGGCACGGGAGCATTTTGTTAAAATGATTCCAACTGAAAAAAAAAATCTAACAGAGAAATGCAATAGGTAATCCCTTTGGCATCACCCAAGTACAGATATCATCTGCTACAATCCGGCCTGAAAGGCTTGAAAATAATAGCAATAACCTGTTTCGGGGTGGCTCCGGAACTATACACCTTTGTCCATTGTGCAGTGGACAGAGCAGGTTACTGCAGATCTGTTGCCATTCAAGTTAAAGCAGCACTGTCCTCTACACAGTGGGAAAAGGTGTGTATATCTGGTGCTATCCTGAAAAAATGATCTGTGGGGGTACACAGTTTCTGACCATCACTGATCAGATATTGATGGTCTATTTTGAGGATAGGTCATAAACAGTAAAATCCTGGAAGGTATCAAGTCCCAATGTAGGTGGAACAAAATCAAGTGGCGGGAAATCTAGTCCAGGGGTCTGGACAACTGGGTTGATAGGTTTTACTTTTACAATGCTCTATATTGTTGGTTATTGGACAAGGCCGTTTGTTGCATTATTTATATGAATTTATTTTCATAAAACACAGGGTCCAGTTCTTCAAAATGTTCCATGTATGTATTTAAAAGGGTATTCTTATTCAATAAAATTACTGAAAATACTTAAATATTACTTTATTATCAATATATTCCCACACACCTTTCATTAGTTATAATGTCTTGTTTTGTCTAGAGAGCAATCATTAGGATAAGTAAAATGGCCACCATCCTATTAGTACACACAGAACCTGTTCTAATCACACAGGAAGATGAGTTAGTTCAGAACACTGAGCTAAAAAGCTGCCTCACCCTCCTCTATAATCCTGAATACAGTTTAATAAGATCTTCATCTTAATCTCCGTAGATATGGAGTTCATTAAGAGACATGAAGTGCAGAGAGGAGATGGGGGTGAGACTGATGAGCAGCAGCACTTGTATGCAGTCTCCATTAGCACAGCCCCACATTACCACAGTCTGTCCTGTCCGTCCTCTCTGTACTTCATGTCTCCTCGTGAACTCCATTCCTACAGAGGATTCATCTGAAATCTTATCAGCTGTATTCAGGATCATAATCCCTGACAAGTAGGCGAGGAGGCTGAGGCAGCTCTTTAATTCAGTGTTGTGAAGTAACTAGTCCTCCTGTGTGATCAGCACTGGTTTTGTGTGTACTAATAGGACGGCGGCCATTTTATTTCTCCCGATGAACGCTCCCTAGACAAAATAAGCCATTATAAGTAATTAAAGGTATTTTGGAATATAGTTATAATAAAGTAATATTTAAGTATTTTCAATTTCTTAATTCCCAGAGAAGCCCACTCAGCCAATTACTGGCCAACATGAGTAAACAGTTTCTGCTTCCTAACTGAAACTTGCTTAACCCTAGTACTTTTACCTTTCTTTGATGGCCTTCCATGTATTACATCCTGACCACTTTATATGCTCTACACCACATCAGTCTGACATCCTCTGCTACACATTCATTATCAACCAGTGACTCGTCTAGGCCTGGAATGGTAATTTTCCCCACTGGGCAGATTCCTAGTGGGCTGCTGTTGTACTGTAGATCACATACTGTCGACCTTGCAAAATCCAGTCCTCTAGTGTTTAAGGGGTATTGTGGTTGTTTGACAATATCCCCTATTAGATCGGTCGGGGTCTTACCACTGGGACCCCCACTAATCACGAGAACAGGGGCCCAGTAACCCTGCAGCCCCCCTGAAATGTACAGAGCAGCAAGTCGGGCATGAATGCGGCAGTTGTACTCGGCTATCTCCAGAACTCCTATAGAAATGAATGGAGTGGCCACGCGCATGTTCGACCGCCCTCTCCGTTCACTTCAGGGGGGCTGCAAGGGGTATGGGGCCCCCATTCCCATTATTGGAGGGACATTTATCATGTTATCTCCATTAAAAAGTCACAAATTATGGCAGATTAGTGCAGAGGGCATGGTAGTTGCAGAGAACTAAGTTTCTAGGAGTAATGGCAATGCCCCCCGTTGCTCCTAGAGGCTCATTTACATAAATCAAAACCTAATTTTTCTCAGCAATGCAGACACATATGAACATGGGACCAACACAGATGTCTTCAGCTGTTAAGAACACATGGAACAGACCAGTAAAAATGTGAAAAAAGATACAAGACAGATCCATCTGTCCGCAATGCATCAGGATCCGTCTCACAAATGCTTTCAGTCAGCGGCAGATCGGCGGATCCGTCAGGCAGTTCCGACTGCGGAACTTTCTGCCGGATCACACTGCTGCAAGTGTGAAAGTAGCCTTAGTTTTGTCCTCAATACTGCAATAATCAAATCAAAAAATTCAATTGAATAATTGCTGATTTGAGCTGTAAACTTTAGATTACAATTGTTATAATTTTTCTCACCAATCCTCCCTAGACTGACCCCAAACAAATATTATATGGTCAATGTGCGCAGTAAAGAAATCTACAGGTGGGAAGTTATTTTTATATAATTGAGAGATATTTGAGGAGACTTTATTGCCTAGATATTTAATAACAGGTTGGGAATAATCAAATGGAGAGATGGCTGTCAACAATGAGGCCAGACTTTCAATAAGGGAGATGCTGAGAATACGTGACTTTCCCATGTTAACGTTAAAGTTATGCCAAAATCAGGTTCTATTGGGAACAAATCTGATCTGATAATTTGCTCTGCTAATCGAAGCAGCGGAGCAGGCAGCAAATTGTCAGGCAAATCAAGTTCTAATGGGAACAAATTTAGTCTGATCTGGGACTATCAGTGAAGGAAGGAGAGTTTGTAGGTGATTTGCTAGTACTTTTGTGAATATTTTAAGATCCATGTTAAGTAGGGAGATAGGCCGGTAGTTATTAGAGAGTGTAGGGTCTTTACCGTCTTTATGAAGAACAGAGATCAGGGCCGCAACTGTTCCTTTATGAAAAGGGACTCCTTTTAATGCTTCATTAAAAAGCTTACTCATATATGGTAGAAAGGTGTCTGGAAAGGTATTATAGTAAAAGGATGAAAGACCATCAGGGCCTGGACTTTTATTTTTTGGGGTGTTGGCGATTAATTCCTTGATCTCTTGCAAAGATATGGGGGAGCATAGGTCAGTCAGCTGTGGGAGAGAAAGAGAAGCAAAGAAATCTTCCTATGAGATCTTTTTCATTTTGTGTCACTATCCTCTACCACCGTGACTCCAAATTATATAGTTGACTATAAAAATTACTCAATTCTCGCACGTCTTCTGTTTTCTGTAACACAGCGCCATAGGCGTCTTTAAGGGGGTTGCTTGGGCTTTTATTATTGATGACCTATCCTCAGGATAGGTCATCAATAGGGATGAGCGAACCCAAACTGCAAAGTTCGGGACCGTACCTGCCAGTCTTGATTGACAGGGCCAGACCATCGTTCGTCTCCTCCTGCTGGCCCTGTGTGCTGGGTAAATGGCACAGCGCAGGCATGAGAGTTACCCAGCACAAAGGGTGGGCAGGAGGAGACGAATACTGGCCTGGCCCTGTCAATAAAGACTGGCAAGCCATAGAATGAGGTGGGAGAACGCTCCCCCTGCTCCTAGAGGCTAATTTGCATATTATAAAAGTTTGAATTCTTCAGTAACAGGGTCATGAATAAACAAAAGAATAGCAGAGTTAGGGTCTGCTGATATTAGCATATCGCTAATGTCAGCCACTTTAATAGGGATAATTCTGGTGACTTATAAGTATTGTTATTTTCCGCTATAACCATGTTATAACAGAAAATAATAAGTAAAGTTCGGGTCCCCATAGACTTCAATGGGGTTCGGCTTCGAGTTCGGATCCCGAGCTTTGATCTTGAAGTTCGTCTAAACCTGGCGAACCCAAGCTTTCACGGGTTTGCTCATCACTAGTCATCAATATCAGATCGGCGGGGGTCCGACACCCAGCACCTCTACCAATCTACCGATCTTTCTTCCTGCTCACCACTGCTGCCCCCGTCACGGCCTGCTATTGGCTGATAACACCTTTAAAGGGAACCTGTCATCAACTTTATGCTGAGCTCAGTGAGGGCAGCATAAAATAGTGACAGAAATGCTGATGTCAGCGGTGTGTCACTCATGAGCTAAAAGTTAGTGGTTGCTGAGAACCAGCATCATAATCATTGCAGCCCAGGCCTTGAGAAGAGTCAAATCTACTTGAGAAGAGTCATGGTTATTCATAATCTCCTGCTCTCCCCACTTATCGGCTGATGATTGGAAGTTCTCTCCTAGAGAGAAAGGGAGAAAACTAGGTAGAAGACTGGTCAGTCATCAGCAGGTGGGCAGGAGAGCAGGAAGTCATAAATAACCAGGACTCTTCTCAGGTGGCCGGGACTCTTTTCCAGGCCCAGTCTGCAATGATTGTGATGTTGGTTCTCGGCAACTACTTACTTTTAACTTTTAAATGACCGACTGCTGAAATCAACTCACCTGTCTGTACTTTATACTGCCGTTAGTACGGGCAGCATAAAGTTGATGACAGATTCCCTTTAATAGTGGAAGAGGAGCAGTGCTGTATATAAGTTACAGGTATAAATATGTATTGTATCCTTTGGTAGGAATTTGGTGCAGAATAGTGGGAAAAATCTTTAATGGAGGGATTCCAAGCTCGCCAGGCATCTGTTAAATGTAGGGATCGTAATCCATTTCTAAGTTTCACTAAGGCTTTATATCCAATTGCAGATTTATCATCAAGTATCCAACAGTACATTTAAAGCCAAATTTAGATCACCTCCCAGGATTATAGTCCCTTCCGAAAAGTGAGGAAATTTCTTCAGGTCAGACAGAAGCCATGACATTTGCTCTTTGTTAGGAGCATACACATTCCCTATGGTCATCATGGAGTTGGCAACTTTCTCCTTTAAAAATATATAACGACCCTCTGTGTCAATACATTTATCCACCAAAGTAAATGACATATGTTTTTCTGACACAACTTTTTAATAATTCTGTCTACCGAGCTACAGTATGTAACTTTTTTTTTTTGGCAGGGTAAGGTGAGTTGTAGAATTATTTTGGTACTTTCTGATCATTTTTATTCAATTTTTTGGGGGATGAGGTGACAAAAATATTGTACAATTTTTCCATTGATGATACCAGTTATGTTATTTTTTATTGTTTATTTTAAATATAAAATTGTGAAAAGGGGAGTGATCTGAATTATTTTAGTTTTTAATATTTTTATTTTTTACTTTCATTTTTAGTTCCCTAAAGAAACTTGAACATGTGATTTTTTTGATCACTTAGTGTACTAATGCCATCATTGTTTTGTTTTTTTTGGGCTTCCTATTAAGTTCTGCCTCAGGTCCCAGGCTGCCATAGCAACAGATCTGAAACTGTGGGACGTCCGATGGGTGTACAGAGGGAGTACCCTCCCTCTATCTAACCTCTTAAATGGATCATCTCTATTAATCCTGGCATCTTTGGGTTAAATGACCAGGATTGGAGTTATCTCTGATCCTGGTCACTACAGCCAGGTGTCAGCTGTCTTTTATAGCTACCTGCTGCATATGGAGCAGGCTCAGCTTGTTAGCCCTCTACATACTTCTCTTACACACTGGTGACATACATGTCATTTTGCATTAAGGGGTTATTTGCAACAAGCTCCTACCATTGGTTGTGTTGGGCACCAGCAGTATCACTGTGCTGGTCATAACGCTCCTCCGTTCAGGGAAAGTATCATACCTACGAAGACACGAGCGTAAAATGCTTGTAAATTTTCTATTATTCTTGCACAAGCGTAATTGCAATCTCTGCCTGGGGTGCTATTTTTCTGCTGTATGTGTGCCAGGACTGCTTTTTAGACCCAGTTTGACCCTAAACTCGCCTGCAGGAAACAACCTGGGGATCTCCAGGGTGTCTTAGAGCGTGATTTTCCCCTATTTATCTTCTCTGTGAGCTCCAGAGGTAAAAAAAAAAAATTTGCAAAGTAAGGGAAAATACATCACAGCAGTCCAGTGCTAGCAGATGTCACAGAAGGGAGATGCCCCTTGCTTGGGAGAGAAATGCATCTAGCTGTGCAGCTGAAACAGGGAATAATTTGGCTGTAAGAGACTTTAGGGAAACCCAAAAACAACCTTTTCCTTCACAGTTATTATTGTACAAAGTACAGCTATTATGCAAACTTTTTTTTGAAAACTCAGGTACACTTTAAGGACGTCCACTGTACAGGTACATGTAGATATCCACATGTAAAGATGGTGCCCATACAATGTTCATGATCGTCGATAATGCCTTTTAGACTATCTATCTCTAGAACGGTGTGCTCTTGTTCATTTTGGTGAACTGGATTTAGATATAGGTGTGGGATCTGCACCTATCAGACAATGGGGACATATTGTGTCAATATGCCTCCAATGTGTGAGGTGACACAAACCCTGTAATGATTCCAATGAGTAAACGAAGCAGAGGTTGACAGCAATGATGGCAAGTTCTGGACGGGACGGTAACCTCACAAGCTGTTTTTCCATCTCAAGCTTCTGCTGCTCCTCATGAGGAGAAAGGAAAGGACACTGCTCTGGACTCTGCTGTGAACAGATGGAGAATTTGGCATACATATACTATTTGCAAACAGGAATTTACTTGTATCAATTTATGAAAGCTGCAATTTTTGTACATTGTGATAGTTAACATAACTGGTATATACTGGGTTTCTTAATTCAGTGTTTTTGATGCAGCTTTTGAAGCCAAAGCCAGAGGTGGATTTGCAGCACGCCAGACCTGCAGGGTATTGCGATTGTGAGGTCACGGTTTATGGGCAAGCGAGGGTTACTCACAGTTCTGTAGGAAAACCCTGGGCAGGCGTACAGCAGTGAAGGAGAGGCTGGCACAGGGGTCCTCTGGGGCACACTCTGTATATAGGGACCAGGCCTGATGGTGGATGAGGTGCCCTGGATGTTGCAGGTGTTTTATGTGCCTGGGGCAAGGTCCCTTTAAGGTTCGTGACGCCAGTGCCTGTGACGGTGGCACACCGATTTGCAGTAGTAGTAAATGAGGAACACGATGGTATGGTGAACCAAACTTTGCTTTACTAGTAACAGTTCAATTTTGTACAAGTCAGTCGTCCATACAATTCCATATAGCAAGTTCCCTTTCACAAGCAGGTTTTCACAATCAACAATGGCAGGTATATTCCTTGCAAGATACTCGGAGGGTAATAATCACACACTCAGATCAGGTTGTACCTTCTCCTCAGATATAGAGTACACTGTTCCTAGAACTCCTGTCTGGTTTCTTTCCCAAGGCCTGAACGCCCAAATGCTGACTTTTATCCTTGGCAAATAATCTTCCTCCCGTATTTATCCTTGCTCTATATTTATGACTCTTCTGCCCTTCAGCTTACTTGAGTTTAGCTGGAACTCTGGCTCTGCTTGGCTTGTGGGAACTGCAGGTTTCTCCCAGGAGGCACATCTCTTCTACTGGGGTGACTCTTCTGAGCTAACATAGACTCAGGGAAACTTCAGGCAGGCTAGGATCCCTCCACTAGCCTCCTGGTAGCAACTAGTAGCCTGGGCTGTCTAGCTGCATGTCAGGAGGAGGCCCTCAGCTTGTCTCTGGCTGGTGCCTTCTCACTTCTGTCTCCACAGACTCCTGACTACAGACTAACTCCTCCCTGTCTGGGCCTGAACATTTATACTAGGGGCTCTCTATCTCCCTCTAGTGTCGTGGATGCTACACTACACCCTAATAGGCCTGCTATACATATCACAGGGGAACAATTACATATAAAAGCATATAGAAAAAACATTAAAATGGACGGTTAAATATACTGCCACTGTCCCTTAGGAGTAGAAGGACAACGTGGCCCAATTGACCCTTGTGTAGTGCCCACTTTTACCTAGTGGGACACTTCAGATTTATAGAGAATTATACTGAGGGACAGATTTACTAATAAAAATGTGCCATGTCGTACATGCTTTGCATCATAATTTATTGTGTTTTAGATACTTTTTACAGCTTGTATGAAAAAGGGGGCATGGCTTCATGGGAAAGGACCATGGTTTAAAATGTGCCAAAAGTTTGCTGCATTTTTTGTTCTTTCATGAAGCCAGCAAAGGGGTGGTGTATAGTTCATCTAGACAGTCTAAGGTCTTATTCACATAAGTGTTTTGATCAGTGATTGTGAGCCACAACCAGGAGCGGAGGCTACAAATGGATAAGGTATAACGGAAAGACCTGCCCCTTGTTTTTCCTCACAGTCACTAATAGAAATCACTGACCAAACACTGAATGTGTGAATAAGGTCTAAAGATACACCAGATGTATTGTCCAGCATCAGACGCGGTGATAGATCTGGTACAGTGATAAAGAATAAGAAGTACAGCATGTAGTATTGCTAATTGCTTGTAGGTTTTTATTCGATATACGGCGTGTAACGGTTTGGCTCACAGGCCTTCATCAGACACTATGTCGCAGATAGGAAGAAAAAGAATAGATGGTGATAGCCAACTGTTACCTGTTATATCTGTTATACCATATACTTTACTAGCAGCGCCTGGCTTCTATTACCATCTATTCTTTTTCTTCCTATCTGCGGCATAGTGTCTGATGAAGGCCTGTGAGACAAAACGTTACATGCTGTATATCGAAAAAAATCCTACTAGCAATTAGCAATACTACGTGCTACAGTTCTTATTCTTTATCAAAGAGCGGGGTTGGATCTCTACATATAGCACTAACAAGCAGTGTGCGACAAAGAGCATATATTTACCAGATCTGGTACAGTTTAAGGCCTCGTTCACACTTCATTGACTCACCGACATGTGCTATCACATGTGCCTATTAATTTATAGTGTTTTTTCACACATCAGTGGAAAAATCATGGAGACATACATCACTTTGGTCTGTGATGCAGACCAAACACGCCAATTGAAATCTATGAGTCAGTGCAAACTCCTGACACAACATGGATCACATTTGTGTTCTTTCAGTGTTTTTTTTTTTTTTTTTTTTGGACCATTGGTAGGAGATGCTCTGGAATTCATTTTCAGATGAACAGTGTCCGTGGAATACAGATAAGGGTACTTTCACACTAATGTTTTTATTTTCCTGCATAGAGTTCAGTCACAGGGGCTCTATACCGGAAAAGAACTGATCAGTTTTATCCTAATGCATTCTGAATGGAGAGCAATCCGTTCAGGATACATCAGGATGTCTTCAGATCAGTCTTTTTGACTAATCAGGCAAAAGAGAAAACCGTAGCATGCTACGGTTTTATCTCCGGCCAAAAACACTGAACACTTGAGCACATAGGAATGTATTAGTGGCGGATCCGGCATTCAAAATACTGGCATACACAGACCGAAAAAAAGGTGAAAAAAAATAAATGCCGAATCCGGTATTGCAATGCATTTTTCTGACTGGCCAGGCATATTTCAGACTGATCAGGATCCTGATCAGTCTTACAAATGCCATCAGTTGGCATACGTTTTTCCGGCGATGGAACTGCTTGCCGGATCACTCTGTCGCAAGTGTAAAAGTAGCCTTACACACAAAGAGCAAAAATTGGACACACAGACCAAACACAGATTCTTCACAGATATCTTCACGGACTGATTTTTCAGATGTCAAATAGATATGGAAATTTAAACGAGGCTTAAGACCGTCTGAGTCCACTTTCACACAGTCAGTGTTTGGTTAGTGTTTGATCAGTGATTCCCATCAGTGATTCTGAGCCAAACCAGGAGTGGAGGCTACACAGGGATAAGGTATAAAGGAAAGATTTGCTCCTGTTCTCTGTTTTTGACCCGCACCCGGTTTTGGTTCACAATCATTGCTGGAAATCACTAATCAAATACTGACTGTGAGAAAGTGGTCTAAAGCCTGTATTAGACCTGCCAATTTTTCAGCAGATGACCGATAACGAGCGTTCATATGAATGCTCGTTAGCGATCATCTTGCAGTGTAATACTGCCGCCACTTGCCTGATGAATGAGCAAATGAGCTCGTTGATGAGGCAATCCAAATCTTTTGACATGTTAAAAAATTATTGTTTGCAGGCGGTAGATCGTGGTGTCTAATCACGATCTGCAGCTGGCAAACCACTATTCAGCATGGGGATGAGCAAAGGGATAGCGATCGCTCCGCTCCATGCTGCAGAGGAGATCGCTGCATGTAATAGCAGCAGTCTCCTCCGCTAGCGAGCAGGCGATTGCCAGGAGGTTACGCTTCCCTCTAGACAATCGTCTGCTACATCAGCTTAAAGGGAACCTGTCACCCGGAATTTGTGTATAGAGCTGAGGACATGCGTTGCTAGATGGCCGCTAGCACATCCGCAATTCCCAGTCCCCATAGCTCTGTGTGCTTTTATTGTGTAAAAAAAAACGATTTGATACATATGCAAATTAACCTGAGACAGTCCTGTATGTAAGATGAGTCAGGGACAGAACTCACCTCAGGTTAATTTGCATATGTATCAAATCGGTTTTTTTTACACAATAAAAGCACACAGAGCTATGGGGACTGGGTATTGCGGATGTGCTAAGGGCCATCTAGCAGCCCATGTCCTCAGCTCTGTACACATAATTCCGGTGACAGGTTCCCTTTAAGTTTATATCTCAGCATTAGACAGTAATACTAAATGTTCTCCCCCGTCTTTCCTTTATAAATGTCCTCCATTCATGATCTGTTCCTGATTTTGCCCTCAAAAACTATACAATCCTAATCAATTGTGCCAAATTACAAACTCAGTGCTGTTAATCTCTATACATACACGGCACAGGACATAAACCTGGTAAAGATGTGCCGTGAAAGAATGAGAAAACCAATTACAGTCCAATGACTGGCTGCAGGTGGTCAGAGCTGTATTACAGCAACATTTCCAGGGATAACAATCTCTGGAGACAAATTTTCCAAACCTTTCTTACATGCTTCATCTCCATTGTCACATCAGCGTCCGCCATCCCACTGGGGTCATCAAGCAGTCCATGGAAATCAATATGTAATAAATGGAAGAGACATTTGCACTGCGATTCAATTATGTTGTAAGGTTACACGGTTTCATGCATGAGGAGCTTCAGCAGATAAACAGCGCGGAAATACTATATACCGCCATGTACTGTCACTACATGGCAGCTCCACTCACCACCACTGTGATTAGTAACAGATGAATTGGTTTACCTTGTGTAGCCTGTTTACATCTCACACATAACATTGTGAGTTATAAGAGTGGACAGAAAAATATCCCTTTATCCCACGGTGATGAATATTTTACAGGACTGAATGGAGGCACCAAAGAACAACAGCTACATCATATACACGCACCATGCGCCTCTCGGGTGCATCTAAAAGCCTTTCGTTGCCTTTCTCTGCTCTCAGATCCACGGCTTCACATAACAGTTTTTAGGCTGCTTTCAAGATACCTTTTAGTGTCATTTTTCTGCACTACTGTTTTTTGCAGCATTTTTTGGTGGTAAAAATAGCAGCTCTAGACATTAGCTAAAGGTCTAGGACAAGCATTTTTTTTTTTTTTTTTTTTGCTCCTGCCATTTTCGTTCACTGGATTTATTTTTTTTTTTTCTTTCCTGCTTTAAAAAAAAAAATGCAACATGTTGGAGCTCTTCAAGTTTTTTTCCGAACGTTTTTATATCACCTTCTTTATAGAGGAAAAGCACCATAATGAAAACACCAATGGTAAGACACACAGTGGCAATGCCGCTTCCTGCTCCGGTCTCAGCAGTCATGTGAGTATGTGATGCTGGCTGAGTCTTAACAGATCCAAATCAGCTCTGCAGCGATGTACAACCTCTGTGGGGGCTCCATTTTCCCTGTAACTATGTCAGCTCCAGTTACAGGAGTAATCAGCAGTAAAAAAAATAAACAAAATAAAAAATAAAGATGAAATAAAACATAAATACCGTATTTTTCATTCCATAAGACGCACCTAGGATTTAGAGGAAGGAAATAAGAATTATTTTTTTTTATCAGACCTCAGGTTAGACCCCCTAATCTTCATCACACTACCAAAATCAGAATCCCATTCTTCATCAGACTTCAGATCAAACCCCCATTACACCCCATTCCTCATCAGACCCCTAAATCAGAACACCATTCCTCATTAGACATTAGATCAGACCCCCATCAGACATAAAATACAGTATCTCACAAAAGTGTGGACATCCCTCACATTTTTGTAAATATTTTAATATATCTTTTCATGGGACAACACTGAAGATATGACACTTTGATACAATGTAAAGTAGTCAGTGTACAGCCTTTATAACAGTGTACCTTTGGTGTGCCCTCAAAATAACTCAACACACAGCCATTATTGTCTAAACCGCTGGCAACAAAAGTGAGTACATGTCACGCCCTGCCCTGTGGGTGTTCTGAGGAGATCTGTCAGAGTTGCTGCACGTGACTCCATTGACAGTTTGTTTTGTTGTGGGTTTGAACAGATTCCCACCTCCTCCCCAGGTGTGGTTCTTTAGGTAATTGGTGAGGCTATTTATTCCTCCCTCTCCCTATAGCCTTTGCGGGTTATAGTTCTGCCTTGTGTGAGCTCTGGAAGCTTGGTGGATCATCGGCTCCAACACATCTCTAGATAAGTCCTTTTCCCTTTTTACTTCTGTCTGTTTTGACTAGACCTCTAAGAAGACGCTAGCTCCGTCGGTTGTGGAAGGAGCTGGGTGTCTCTTTCCCTCTTCCCTACAGCTGAGGGTTTGGTTCAGTGTGTTTTAGTCTTAGGTACGTGGGCATGTGCATATCTACCATCCAGATATGCACATGGGCATAGCAGCTTAGGGAAAGTGTTTTAGGGATTGCTAGAAGGTGACCCCTTTGTTCCCTAGCATTTGGGTCCTAATCAGTTATTTGCTTTGCCGTGTTCTGTATCCTTCCCTTATCTTACCTACCATGACAGTACACCCCTAAGGGAAAAAGGCCAAATTGTGCCCAAAGTGTCAATATTTTGTGTGGCCACCATTATTTTCCAGCACTGCCTTAACTCTCTTGGGCATGGAGTTCCCTAGAGCTTCACAAGTTGCCAACGGAATCCTCTTCCATGCCTCCATGACGGCATCACAGAGCTGGTGGATCTTAGAGACCTTGCGCTCCTCCACCTTCTGTTTGAGGATGCCCCACAGATGCTCAATAGGGTTTAGGTCTGGAGGCATGCTTGCCAGCCCAGCACCTTTACCCTCAGTTTCTTTAGCATAGCAGTGGTCGTCTTGAAGGTGATTTTGGGGTCATCATGTTGGAATACTGCCCTGTGGCCCAATTTCTGCTTCAGTATGTCACAGTACATGTTGGCATTCTTAGTTCCCTCAATGAACTGTAGCTCCCCACAGCTGGCAGCACTCATGCACCCCAAACCATGACGCTTCCACCACCATGCTTGAATGTAGGCAATGTATGCTTGAAGGCACACTTGTCTTTGTACTCCTCATCTGTTTGCCATCACACACGCTTGACGCCATCTGAACCAAATAAGTTTACCTTGGTCTCATCGGACCACAGAACATGGTTCCAATAATCCATGTTCTTAGTCTGCTTGTCTTCAGTAAACAGTTTGCGGGCTTTCTTGTGCATCATCTTTAGATTTTTGAGACAACAGCCATACAGACCAAATTTGATGCAGCATGCGGCATATGGTCTGAGCACTGACAGGCTGACCTTCCACCGCTTTAACCCCTGCAGCAATGCTGGCAGCACTCATACATCTATGTTGAAAAGACAACCTCTGAATATGACGCTGTGCATGTGCACCCAACTTCTTTGGTCGACCATGGCGTGGCCTGTTCTGAATGGAACCTGTCTTGTTAAACTGCTGTATGATCTTGGCCACCCTGCTGCAGCTCAGTTTCAGGGCGTTGGAAATCTTATAGCCTAGCCCTAGGCAATCTTTATGTAGAGCAATAATTCTTCTTTTCAGATCCTCAGAGAGTTCTTTGCCATGAGAAGCCATGTTGAACTTCCAGTGACCAGTATGAGATAGAGTGTGAGAGCGAAAACACCAAATTTAAAACACCTGCTCCCCATTCTCACCTGTGACCTTGTAACACTAACGAGTCACATGACACCGGGGAGGGAAAATGGCTAATTGGGTACAATTTGGCCATTTTCATTTAGGGTATACTTACTTTTGTTGCTAGTGGGTTAGACATTAATGGCTGTGTGTTGAGTTATTTTGAGGGCACACCAAATTTCCACTATTATACAGGTCCTTCTAAAAAAATTAGCATATTGTGATAAAGTTCATTATTTTCTGTAATGTACTGATAAACATTAGACTTTCATATCTTTTAGATTCATTACACACAACTGAAGCAGTTCAAGCCTTTTATTGTTTTAATATTGATGATTTTGGCATACAGCTCATGAAAACCCCAAATTCATATCTAAAAAAATTAGCATATCATGAAAAGGTTCTCTAAACAAGCTATTAACCTAATCATCTGAATCAACTAATTAACTCTAAACACCTGCAAAAGATTCCTGAGGCTTTTAAAAACTCCCAGCCTGGTTCATTACTCAAAACCGCAATCATGGGTAAGACTGCCGACCTGACTGCTGTCCAGAAGGCCATCATTGACACCCTCAAGCAAGAGGGTAAGACACAGAAAGAAATTTCTGAACGAATAGACTATTCCCAGAGTGCTGTATCAAGGCACCTCAGTGGGAAGTCTGTGGGAAGGAAAAAGTGTGGCAGAAAACGCTGCACAACGAGAAGAGATGACCGGACCCTGAGGAAGATTGTGGAGAAGGACCGATTCCAGACCTTGGGGGACCTGCGGAAGCAGTGGACTGAGTCTGGAGTAGAAACATCCAGAGCCACCGTGTACAGGAAATGGGCTACAGGTGCCGCATTCCCCAGAAACAGCGGCAGAAGCGCCTGACCTGGGCTACAAAGAAGCAGCACTGGACTGTTGCTCAGTGGTCCAAAGTACTTTTTTCGGATGAAAGCAAATTTTGCATGTCATTCGGAAATCAAGGTGCCAGAGTCTGGAGGAAGACTGGGGAGAGGGAAATGCCAAAATGCCTGAAGTCCAGTGTCAAGTACGCACAGTCAGTGATGGTCTGGGGTGCCATGTCAGCTGCTGGTGTTGGTCCACTGTGTTTTATCAAGGGCAGGGTCAATGCAGCTAGCTATCAGGAGATTTTGG
The DNA here is from genome assembly GCF_014858855.1 of Bufo gargarizans. Classification (NCBI taxonomy): domain Eukaryota; kingdom Metazoa; phylum Chordata; class Amphibia; order Anura; family Bufonidae; genus Bufo; species Bufo gargarizans. The sequence goes on along the minus strand of NC_058085.1, from coordinate 74,853,941 downwards.
AGCACTTCATGCTTCCATCTGCTGAAAAGCTTTATGGAGATGAAGATTTCATTTTTCAGCACGACCTGGCACCTGCTCACAGTGCCAAAACCACTGGTAAATGGTTTACTTAACATGGTATTACTGTGCTCAATTGGCCTGCCAACTCTCCTGACCTGAACCCCATAGAGAATCTGTGGGATATTGGGAAGAGAAAGTTGAGAGACGCAAGACCCAACACTCTGGATGAGCTTAAGGCCGCTATGGAAGCATCCTGGGCCTCCATAACACCTCAGCAGTGCCACAGGCTGATTGCCTCCATGCCACGCCGCATTGAAGCAGTCATTTCTGCAAAAGGATTCCCAACCAAGTATTGAGTGCATAACTGAACATCATTATTTGAAGGTTGACTTTTTTGTATTAAAAACACTTTTCTTTTATTGGTCGGATGAAATATGCTAATTTTTTTTTATAGGAATTTTGGGTTTTCATGAGCTGTATGCCCAAATCATCAATATTAAAACAATAAAAGGCTTGAACTACTTCAGTTGGTGTGTAATGAATCTAAAATATATGAAAGTCTAATGTTTATCAGTACATTACAGAAAATAATGAACTTTATCAGAATATGCTAATTGTGAGATACTGTACATTAAAGGGTTTCTACCACATCGTTTTGACAAATTTAGCTGTCAGACAGTAGCGATCCGCTAGTGTCTGCTCTCCCAAACAATGCTATTATAATAGCTTTTTGTGCAGCCGTTTCCATAAAAAACAAACTTTTATTGATATGCTAATGAGCCTCTAGGTGCTATGCGGGTGTCTTTTCAGCACCTAGAGGCTCGGTCTACCTTCACAAAATGCCGCCCAGCGCGTCCCTCCAGCCCGCCCATCTCCTCTGGAATACGATCCTACCTCTGAGTCAGTGGACGAATTCTCGCGCCTGCGCCATGCGCGTCTGTCTTTGGCGCAGGCACAGTGAATGTCTGACCGCTGCCTGCACAGACATCTCTGTCATCGGCGCAGGCGCAGTGAATGTCTGACCGCTCCCTGCACAGACATCTCCACTGCGCCTGCGCCGATGACCGAGATGTCTGTGCAGGCAGCGGTCAGACATTCACTGCGCCAAAGACAGACGCGCACGGCGCAGGCGCGAGAATTCGTCCGCTGACTCAGAGGTAGGATCACATTTCAGAGGAGATGGGCGGGCAGGAGGGACGCGCTGGGCGGCATTTTGTGAAGGTAGACCGAGCCTCTAGGTGCTGAAAAGACGCCCGTATAGCACCTAGAAGCTCATTAGCATATCAATACAAGTTCGTTTTTTTATGGAAACGGCTGCACAAAAAGCTATTATAATAGCATTGTTTGGTAGAGCAGACACTAGCGGATCGCTAGTGTCTGACAGCTAAATTTGTCAAAACGATGTGGTAGAAACCCTTTAAATGAACGGACAGCGCTGCCACTCATGAGATCCAGCGGCATTTCCTGCATTTACCGCATCAGGTCATAGTGTGCGCACTATATTCTTACATTGTATGCAGTCAGGACACAGAGCAGGGTGGGCAGAAGACCAGGGAGCGGTGAGTACAGCCAGCACCAGGAGCACTGCATTCACAGCTCCATAATTGAAGTACTCACTAGTATTTGCTTCATAAGACACACTGCCATTTTCCCCCACTTTTGAAAGGGGAAAGTGTATATTATAGAGGCAAAAAATATGGTAAAAAATATGCCACACCGCAGTTTCCAGCTCTGCCCAACCACCATAACCCATACAGATCATATATTAAAATGACTGTTATGGAAAGAGGACATATTAAAAAATATATATATTTTAACTGCATGATATGCTATTAAAGGGGTTATCCTAGAAAAGATAATGATCACCTATCCTCAGGACAGGTCATAATTAGTGTTGATCGAGCACAAAAGTGCTCAGGTGCTCTGGCCTGCTGGTGAGCTGACCCTGTAAAAGATTTTAGGTGCGGGCCTGCTGGCGAGTGGGGAGCTGATCCCTTGTTCATTTTTATAAGAGTCAACCTGTCAGCATTTTCAGTTGACAGACGGATATGCTTATCTGTTATAATGCCACCACCATCACTAAATACCCGCTCAGACAAAACACTAGCGGCAGGGCAGGCCAGCACCTCCAAGGTGTAGAGCGCCAGTTCATGTCACATGTCCAGCTTGGAAACCCAGTAGTTGTAAGGCACTGAGGGATCATTGAGGACGCTGACATAGTCTGCTATGTACTCCTTCACCATCTTCCAAAATGTTTCCCTCCTTGTGACACTAGGCCACGCATCAGGGTGAGGGTGCTGGCGGGGTGTCATGAAACTGTCCCAGGCTTTGGAGAGTGTTGCCCTACCTCTGTTGGAACTGGTGTGTGTTCCCCTTGTCTCCCCTCCTCGGTTGGCCAAGGAACTACGGACTCTGCCGCCAGCGTTGTCAGATGGAAAATTATGGAGCAATTTTTCAACAAGGATCTTCTGGTTTTGCACCATTTCGTCCTCTCCACTAGAAGAATGAGAGATAAGAAGTTCTCTTTGTAGCAGGGGTCGAGAAGGGTGAACAACCAGTAATCCGTGTTGTCTAAAATGCGTATAACGCACGGGTCTTTGGAAAGGCAGCCTAACATGAAGTAAGCCATGTGTGCCAGAGTACCCAACAGGCAAGACTTTGCTGTCGTCATCAGGAGGATCACTCTCAATCTCCTTATCCTCTTCCTCCTCTTCTGCCCACTCACGCTGAACAGATGGAATTAAACTTCCATGGGTACTACCTTCTGTAGCGGAGGCAACCGTCTCCTGCTCCTTCTCCTCTTCATCGTCCAATTTGCGCTGAGAAGTCGAACTGAGGGTGGTCTGGCTATCACCCTGTGTAATGTCTTCCCCCATTTCCACCTCTTCCACATGCAAAGTGTCATCCTTAATTGTGAGCAGCGAGTGCTTGAGTAGACACAGAAGTGGGATGGTTACGCTGATGATAGTGTTATCGCCGCTCACCATCTGTGTTGATTCCTCAAAGTTTCTTAAAACCTCACAGAGGTCAGACATCCATGCCCACTCCTCGCTTGTGAATAGCAGAAGCTGACTGGAAAGGCGACGACCATGTTGCAGCTGGTATTCCACTACTGTCCTCTGCTGCTCACAAAGCCTGGCCAACATGTGGAACGTCAAGTTCCAGCGCATGCTCACATTGCACAAAAGCCGGTGAGCTGGCAGTTTCAAGCGCTGCTGCAGTGTTGACAGACCGGCTGAAGCTGTCGATTACTTTTGGAAATGTGCACAGACACTCGGCGCACCTTCACCAGTAGCTCAGGCAAATTGGGGTAGGTTTTGAGAAACTGCTGAACCACTAGGTTTAAGACGTCGACTAGGCATGGGATGTGCATGAGCTTGCCGAGCTACAAAGCCACCACCAAGTTACGGTCATTATCAGACACAACAATTCCTGGTTCTAGGTTGAGTGGCGAGATCCACAGCTCAGTCTGGTCTCTTATCCCCTGCCAGAGCTCTGCAGCGGTGTGCTGTTTGTCCCCTAAGCATATCAGCTTCAGCACGGCCTGTTGCCGCTTCACCACTGCAGTGCTACACTGCTTCCAGCTACCGACTGATGACTGACTGGTGCTGCACGCAGATAATTCGGAGGTGGAAGTGGAGGAGAAGATGTGGGGTTAGAGCCACTAACGTAGGTGCTGGCGGAAACCCTGATCAACCTAGGGCCCGCAATCCTTGGTGCCGGTAGCCCCTGTGCCATCCCAGGGTACGACTCGCTCCTGGCCTCCACAACCTTCACCCAATGTGCCATCAGGGAAATGTAGCGTCCCTGGCTGAATGCACTTGTCCATGTGTCTGTGGTTAAGTGGACCTTCCCGGTAACTGCTTTGGTCAGGGCACGTGTGATGTTACAGGACACATGTTGGTGTAAGGCGGGCACGGCACATCTTGAAAAATAGTGGTGACTGGGGACTGCGTAACATGGGATGGCCGCCAACATGAGGCTGCGGAAGGCCTCAGTGTCCACAAGTCTAAATGGCAACATTTCCAGCTCCAGTAATTTGGAAAGCTGTGCATTTAGTGCTATGGCCTGTGGGTAGGTGGCTGGGTATTTGCGCTTGCATTCAAATGCCTGGGGTAAGGACATTTGGACGCTGCACTGGGACACGGAAGTGGATGTGGTCGCTGATGGTGCTTGCGAAGGTCCAGCTGCAGGGTGGGAGGCATCCGGGCCTGCGCCTTCGACAGGGGATTGGCCAGCATGTAACACAAGGGAAGAGGAGGCAGTGGTGTGACCCGCAGACACAGATTGTGGACCCAGGCGTTCCGCCCACCTATTACGGTGCTTTGATGCCATGTGACGGATCATGCTGGTGGTGGTGAGGTTGCTAGTGGTCACGCCCCTGCTCATTTTTGTATAGCACAGGTTGCAAATTACAATTCTTTTGTCGTCAGCACTTTCCTCGAAAAAGCGCCAGGCTGCAGAACACCTACCACTTGGCAAGGGAGATTTCCGCAAGTTGGTGCTCCGGGGAAGAGTTGCAGGCCCGTTTAGTGTGGCCTGCCTTCTCCCCTTTGCACCTCACTGCCTCTTCCAGCCTGTTGCGGTGCAGCAGATTTCTCCCCCTGCTGTCCTCGCTCGGCTTTCCACCTTCCCAGGCTGGGTCAGTAACTTCATCGTCCACCACCTCCTCTTCCATTTCCTCACTCTGCTCATCCTCCTGACTTGTTGACCTAACCACTACCTCAGTGATTGACAACTGTGTCTCATCCTCTTCATCAACCTCTTGAGACAGTTATTGCCGTTCCCCACTGTCATCTTCTTGTAATTGTAGACGCTCAAGAGTTTGAGAATCAGGGCACAAGATCTGTCCCTCTTCTAGTGTGCTTGGCGAGAGGGACAAATCAAGGAATGGCGCTGAAAAGAGCTCCTCAGAATATCCGAGTGTGGGATCATTTGTTTGCCCAGACTCTCCATGGTGGGAGGAAGGAGGATCAGGTTGAGGATTGGGTTGAGCAGACTCTTGGCTACTGAGACTAGACTTGGTGGAAGACAGGGTGGTGCTTATCCGACTGGAAGCATTATCTGGTGCAATCCAACCGACCACCTGGTCGCTTTGGTCTGACTTTAAGAGAGGTGTCCTGCGGCGCCCTGCAAACAGGGACACGAAGCTAGGTATCGTGGATGATTGTTTTTCTTGTGCTCTGGCAGCAGGCACAGTTTCACAGTGCCCAGGGCCAAGGTCTCTGCATGCACCATCAGCATCACTGCCACTGCCCTGTCCCTTGCTGCTCGCCTTCTTCATATTAAATGTTATATACAGTATGATTGAAAGTCTGTCACGTGTACAGTAGCGTAGGATTTGGAAGTATATGCCCAAACAAATTTAAAAAGGTATTTTGGATGTGGAAACGTCACACAGGAGATATCCCTCAGATAATGTCAATGCTGTCACCAGCGGCTAATGAAAAATTACAGGGAATGTCACAGGTATTTGGGATGAGGAAACGTTATACGGAGAGGTAACACCAGTAATGTCACTGTACGTAGCCTCTACGCAAAAAAGTACACTGTATGTCACAGATACATTTTTTAACCGCACACGTTACACTGGAGATGTGCCCCTGGTAATATCAGAAGCGGATACCATCCATTGAAAAAGTACACCGACAAGCTGACACCGTCTACGGAAACAGTACACTGTATGTCACAGATACATTTTTTCAGCGCACATGTTACACTGCAGATGTGGGCCTGGTAATGTCACTGTCCTCAGCGGACACAGTCTACAGCAAAAGTACACTGGATGTCACAGATATTTTTTGGATGCGCACACTTTACACTGAAGATGTGGCGCAGCTTATGTCACTGTCCTCAGCAGACACCGTCTACAGAAAAAGTACAGTGGATGTCACAGATATTTTTTGGGATGCGCACACTTTACACTGGAGATGTGGCGCCGCCAAAGTCACTGTCCGCAGTGGACACCGTCTACGGAAAAAGGACCCTGGATGTCACAGATATTTTTTGGATGCGTAAACTTTACACAGGAGATGTGGCTCAGCTAATGTCACTGTCCGCAGCGGACACCATCTACGGAAAAAGTACACTGGATGTCAGATATTTTTGGGATGCGCACACTTTACACTGGAGATGTGACGCAGCTTATGTCACTGTCCGCAGCGGACACCATCTACGGAGAAAGTACACTGGATGTCACAGATTTTTGGGGGATGTGCACACTTTACACTGGAGATGTGGCGCAGCTAATGTCGCTGTCTGCAGCAGCCTAACTATTGTATGCTATTTACCGCAGGATGCGCTAAAAATAGATATTACTGCCACACACAATAGACCTTAAAAGGACTTTTGGGTCTCTGAAAAGTTTTGGTGGTAAAAATATTCTTAACCACTTCAGCCCCGCTAGCTGAAACCCCCTTCATGACCAAGCCACTTTTTACACTTCGGCACTACACTCCTTTCACCGTTTATCGCTCGGTCATGCAACTTACCACCCAAATGAATTTTACCTCCTTTTCTTCTCACTAATGGAGCTTTCATTTGGTGGTATTTTATTGCTGCTGACATTTTAACTTTTTTTGTTATTAATCGAAATGTAACAATTTTTTTGCAAAAAAATGACATTTTTCACTTTCAGCTGTAAAATTTTGCAAAAAAAAATGACATCCATATATAAATTTTTCGCTAAATTTATAGTTCTACATGTCTTTGATAAAAAAAAAATGTTTGGGCAAAAAAAAAATGGTTTGGGTAAAAGTTATAGTGTTTACAAACTATGGTACAAAAATGTGAATTTCCGCTTTTTGAAGCAGCTCTGACTTTCTGAGCACCTGTCATGATTCCTGAGGTTCTACAATGCCCAGACAGTAGAAAAACCCCACAAATGACCCCATTTCGGAAAGTAGACACCCTAAGGTATTCGCTGATGGGCATAGTGAGTTCATAGAACTTTTTATTTTTTGTCACAAGTTAGCAGAAAATGATGATGATTTATTTATTTTTATTTTTTTCTTACAAAGTCTCATATTCCACTAACTTGCGACAAAAAATAAAAAATTCTAGGAACTCGCCATGCCCCTCACGGAATACCTTGGGGTGTCTTCTTTCCAAAATGGGGTCACTTGTGGGGTAGTTATACTGCCCTGGCAATTTAGGGGCCCAAATGTGTGAGAAGAACTTTGCAATCGAAATGTGTAAAAAATGACCTGCGAAATCCAAAAGGTGCACTTTGGAATATGTGCCCCTTTGCCCACCTTGGCTGCAAAAAAGTTGGGGAATGTGTTTTGGGGTGTCATTTTACATATACCCATGCTGGGTGAGAGAAATATCTTGGCAAAAGACAACTTTTCCAATTTTTTTATACAAAGTTGGCATTTGACCAAGATATTTTTCTCACCCAGCATGGGTATATGTAAAATGACACCCCAAAACACATTCCCCAACTTCTCCTGAGTACGGCGATACCAGATGTGTGACACTTTTTTGCAGCCAAGGTGGGCAAAGGGGCATATATTCCAAAGTGCACCTTTCGGATTTCGCAGGCCATTTTTTACACATTTTGATTGCAAGGTACTTCTTACACATTTGGGCCCCTAAATTGCCAGGGCAGTATAACTACGCCACAAGTGACCCCATTTTGGAAAGAAGACACCCCAAGGTATTCCGTGAGGGGCACAGCGAGTTCCTAGAATTTTTTATTTTTTGTCGCAAGTTAGTGGAATATGAGACTTTGTAAGGGAAAAAGAAAAAAAAAGAAAAATCATCATTTTCCGCTAACTTGTGACAAAAAATTAAAAATTCTAGGAACTCGCCGTGCCCCTTACGGAATACCTTGGGGTGTCTTCTTTCCAAAATGGGGTCACTTGTGGCGTAGTTATACTGCCCTGGCAATTTAGGGGCCCAAATGTGTAAGAAGTACCTTGCAATCAAAATCTGTAAAAAATGGCCTGTGAAATCCGAAAGGTGCACTTTGGAATATGTGCCCCTTTGCCAACCTTGGCTGCAAAAAAGTGTCACACATCTGGTATCGCCGTACTCAGGAGAAGTTGGGGAATGTGTTTTGGGGTGCCATTTTACATATAACCATGCTGGGTGAGAGAAATATCTTGGCAAAAGATAACTTTTCCCATTTTTTTATACAAAGTTGGCATTTGACCAAGATATTTATCTCACCCAGCATGGGTATATGTAAAATGACACCCCAAAACACATTGCCCAACTTCTCCTGGGTACGGCGATACCAGATGTGTGACACTTTTTTGCAGCCTAGATGCGCAAAGGGGCCCAAATTCCTTTTAGGAGGGCATTTTTAGACATTTGGATCCCAGACTTCTTCTCACACTTTCGGGCCCCTAAAAAGCCAGGGCAGTATAAATACCCCACATGTGACCACACTTTGGAAAGAAGACACCCCAAGGTATTCAATGAGGGGCCTGGCGAGTTCCTAGAAATTTTTTTTTTTTGCATAAGTTAGCGGATATTGATTTTTTTTTAGTTTTTTTCTCACAAAGTCTCACTTTCCGCTAACTTAGGACAAAAATTTCAATCTTTCATGAACTCAATATGCCCCTCACGGAATACCTTGGGGTGTCTTCTTTCCGAAATGGGGTCACATGTGGGGTATTTATACTGGAATATAAATGTCTAAAAATGTTTACGCATTTGGATTTCGTGAGGGGTATGGTGCGTCCATGTGAGATTTTATTTTTTGACACAAGTTAGTGGAATATGAGACTTAGTAAGAAAAAACAAAAACAAAGAAAAAAATTTCCGCTAACTTGTGCCAAAAAAAATGTCTGAATGGAGCCTTACCGGGGGGGGGTGATCAATGACAGGGGGGTGATCAATGACAGGGGGGTGATCACCCATATAGACTCCCTGATCACCCCCCTGTCATTGATCACCCCCCTGTAAGGCTCCATTCAGACGTCCGTATGATTTTTACGGTTCCATGGATACATGGATCGGATCCACAAAACACATGCGGACGTCTGAATGGAGCCTTACAGGGGGGTGATCAATGACAGGGGGTGATCAGGGTGATCACCCCCCCTGTAAGGCTCCATTCAGACGTCCGCATGATTTTTACGGATCCATGGATACATGGATCGGATCCACAAAACACATGCGGACGTCTGAATGGAGCCTTACAGGGGGGTGATCAATGACAGGGGGTGATCAGGGTGATCACCCCCCTGTCACTGATCACCCCCCCTGTAAGGCTCCATTCAGACGTCCGCATGATTTTTACGGATCCATGGATACATGGATCGGATCCACAAAACACATGCGGACGTCTGAATGGAGCCTTACAGGGGGGTGATCAATGACAGGGGGTGATCAGGGTGATCAGGGTGATCACCCCCCTGTCACTGATCACCCCCCCTGTAAGGCTCCATTCAGACGTCCGCATGATTTTTACGGATCCATGGATACATGGATCGGATCCACAAAACACATGCGGACGTCTGAATGGAGCCTTACAGGGGGGTTATCAATGACAGGGGGTGATCAGGGTGATCACCCCCCTGTCACTGATCACCCCCCCTGTAAGGCTCCATTCAGACGTCCGCATGATTTTTACGGATCCATGGATACATGGATCTGATCCACAAAACACATGCGGACGTCTGAATGGAGCCTTACAGGGGGGTTATCAATGACAGGGGGGTGATCAGGGTGATCACCCCCAGGGGGGTGATCAGGGGGGTGATCAGGGTGATCACCCCCCTGTCACTGATCACCCCCCCTGTAAGGCTCCATTCAGATGTCCGCATGATTTTTACGGATCCATGGATACATGGATCGGATCCACAAAACACATGCGGACGTCTGAATGGAGCCTTACAGGGGGGTGATCAATGACAGGGGGGTGATCAGGGAGTGTATATGGGTGATCACCCGCCTGTCATTGATCACTCCCCTGTAAGGCTCCATTCAGACGTCCGCATGTGTTTTGCGGATCCGATCCATGTATCCATGGATCCGTAAAAATCATGCGGACGTCTGAATGGAGCCTTACAGGGGGGTGATCAATGACAGGGGGGTGATCAATGACAGGGGGTGATCAGGGAGTGTATATGGGTGATCACCCGCCTGTCATTGATCACCCCCCTGTAAGGCTCCATTCAGACGTCCGTATGCGTTTTGCGGATCCGATCCATGTATCCGTGGATCCGTAAAAATCATACGGACGTCTGAACGGAGCCTGACAGGGGGGTGATCAATGACAGGGGGGTGATCAGGGAGTTTATATAGGGTGATTATGGGTGATCAGGGGTTCATAAAGGGTTAATAGGTGACGGGGGGGGGGGGTGTAGTGTAGTGTAGTGTTTGGTGCGACTTTACTGACCTACCTGTGTCCTCTGGTGGTCGATCCTAACAAAAGGGACCACCAGAGGACCAGGTAGGAGGTATATTAGACGCTGTTATGAAAACAGCGTCTAATATACCTGTTAGGGGTTAAAAAATTCGGATCTCCAGCCTGCCAGCGAGCGATCGCCGCTGGCAGGCTGGAGATCCACTCGCTTACCTTCCGTTCCTGTGAGCGCGCGCGCCTGTGTGCGCGCGTTCACAGGAAATCCCGGCCCTCGTGAGATGACACATATATGCGTGACTCTGCGCAGGGCTGCCACCTCCGTCCCGCAGATCTGCGTTAGGCGGTCCGGAGGTGGTTAAATAACTTTTTACACTGTCTGTCCCTTCGTCAGCACAGCTTTCCCTGACTAAGAATGACCCAAAGATGCGTCATCTTGTGCTATATAGCACCCGATGACGCGTTCCGGCCAGCCAATCACTGTAATTCCAGCAGCCAACTTGGCTACAGAATTACAGTGAGGGCAGTACTTTCCTGCACGTTTATTGGCTGCATAGCAGCCAAGAAACGTCTGGGGCGGAGACTCGAGCATTGCGCTCAAGCACAGACATATGATAGATAGATAGTTATAGACAGATATATGATAGATATAGATAGATACATACATACATAATAGATAGATAGATAGATAGATAGATAGATAGATAGATATTGTGACACAGTGAGAGGTTTGGTCTGGGAAAACTGGTATTTTCCTCACAGCATGTGCTGCTGGGCTTATTTACAGCCAGGTGAGGTCAAATACCAGACCGGATTTTAAATGCCGGTCCGGGTTTTGGCAGAACCTGGCTGTTCTTAAATAGGACCAGTGGGCTGAGGTCGTCGCTCCATTTCTGGCATCCGATTCCCAGCAGATGTATTTCGACTTGCTGGACGAACAAGCGGCCGACTGCCAAAAAGTAAAGGGTGAGATGTTAGCAAGACTGGGGGTGAATGTGTTGGTCCGCGCCCAGCGGGAACATCAGTGGGGGTTTAAGCCGGCTGAGCCTGTAAGGACCCAGTATTATGACTTACTCCACCTCTTGCAAAAGTGGCTACAGCCTGATGTGCTGAGTCCCCTGGCTATGCTGGATAGACTATTAGCCGATATGTTCTGGATGGCTTTGCCATAACCTCTCCAGCACTGGATCGGTCAGGTGTTTCCTGTCAATGCCCTTGAGATGGTGGACCTGGTGGAACGCTATGAAGCTATCAGGAATCTAAGGGAGGGTTCTGTCGGAAGGGGGGTTGGCAAAACCTGGAAATCTCAACCCCAGGCCCGGAGATTTGAGCCGATAAAACCCGCCTGGGATGTACCCACGGCGGACCTGGCTCTGCTAGTCTGCTGGCGGTGTCAGGAGCCTGGCCATGTAGGGGCTGACTGTCCCTATCGGGTTGAGCCCATGGACACTAACTTTGGCTACCGTCAGTCGCTATATGCCAAGAGGCTGTGTGCAACAGGTACCCCAGAGTCTCTAGATCACTTGTGCCAGGTGGAAGTGGGAGACACTCAGGCAGAGGCTCTCCTGGACTCAGGGAGTCTGGTGACCCTAGTAAGGACTACCCTGGTGCGGTCCACTGAGTACACTGGCTGGAAAGTAGGGGTATTTGCATCCACGGAGACTTAAAAGACTACCCCACTGCTCTGGTATCTCTAACCACGGTGGCCGGTAGATGGACCCACGAGGTGGCTGTTGCCACAAATCTACATTATGAACTCATAATAGGGAGAGACTTCCAGGGTTCCAGACACTGTGGCTTGCCATGAGAGTGACTTATACCCATGAGACAGGGGTAACCCTAGCAGAGTGGCCCAGCTCAGGGGGGAGACCAGAACCCTGGGAACCTGAGACCGAAGGTCCAGCGGTAGGGGTGACCGCCACTTTGGTGGAAGAGGGGGAGACAACCCCGCTAAGTGTGATGGTGGGAGATGTGGAGAACTTGCCTCCGGGTCCTGAGTTGGGAGACCTCAATATCTCCAGGGATAATTTTGGTACCGCCCAACGTCGGGACCCAACCCTATCCCGCTCCTGGGAGAATGTGTTAATAGTAGATGGTGAACCACAACAACCTGGGGCAGAGTCAGTGATTCCCCGTTTTGTGGTTCATCAGGATATGTTGTATCGGGTAAACCAACTACGGGGTGAGCCTATTGAACAGTTGGTGGTCCCCAAGGCTTATTGCAAGCTTGTGTTAGATCTAGCCCACCAACACGTTCTCGGGGGTCACCTGGGGCTGCAGAAAACACAGGATCGTATTCTACAGCGGTTTTACTGTCCCAGCATATTCAAAGAAGTGGAAGAGTTTTGTAAGTCTTGCCCGACCTGCCAGATAACTAGCAAAGTACCGTTTGACCGAATAGCTATGGACATCATAGGCCCAGTACCAAAGTCCGCCAGAGGGCATCAACACATCTTAGTCATTCTAGACTACGCCACAGCGACATATCTCGGCCAAACTCATAGCTAAGGAGTTAATGGAGATGTTTTCCTGAGTATGACTACCTAAAGAAATTCTGACCGACCAAGGGACCCCTTTTATGTCCAAGGTGATGAGGAAACTCTAAGTTGCTGCACATAAAACAACTACGGATGTCAGTTTACCATCCGCAAACAGACGGTCTGGTAGAACGGTTTAACCAAACATTAAAAAATATGTTGAAAAGGTAGTGTCTAAAGATGGGAAGGACTGGGACCTCCTTCTGCCATATCTCATGTTCGCAGTGCGAGAGGTACCCCAGGCCTCTACTGGGTTCTCACCCTTCGAACTGCTATATGGCATACACCCTCGTGGTCTCTTGGATGTGGCCAAAGAGGCGTGGGAACAACAACCCACTCCACATAAAAGTGTCATTGAGTACGTTACCCAGATGCAAGATCGGATAGAGCCAGTGTTGCCTCTTGTTAGGGAGCATATGGAGGCAGCTCAGGGAGCCCAGAGTCGGGTCTATAATCAGCAGGCTCGGGTCCAGACCTTTAACTCGGGTTTTGGTACTGGTGCCGACCGTGGAAAGTAAGTTCCTGGCTAGGTGGCAGGTGCCCTACGAGGTACTCGTAAGTTCCTGGCTAGGTGGCAGGAGCCCTACGAGGTACTCGAGAAAATTGGAGATGTAAACTACAAGGTACACCAGCCAGGGTGGAGAAATTCGGAGCAGGTTTAACATGTGAATTTTACTCAAACCATGGAAAGATAGGGAAACCTATATAGAAGACAGCCATGGCCGAGTTTTCTAGGAGAAGAGGTACCGGCCCCTCTGATGCAAGAGAGGCTGCTGCCACAGTAAAAATTGCTGACAGCCTCTCATCTAAACAGACTCAGGAGGCCAGGGAGTTTGTTAGTCGGAACACTGATGTGTTCTCGAACCTCCCTGGCCTCACTTCCATAATCCAGCATGACATTGTCACTGAGCCTCAGGCAAAAGTCTGATTAAAACCATACCGGGTGCCCGAGGCTCAGTGACAAGCCATATCGGAGGAGGTGCAGCTATTGTTGCAGCTAGACGTCATTGAAGAGTCAAAAAATGAATGGGCCAGTCCTACAGTATTGATATCCAAGCCGGACGGGACGGTTTTGTAACGAATTTCAAAAACTTAACGAGGTTTCCAAATTCGCTGCGTATCCCATGCCCCAGGTGGATGAGCTCATCGAGAGGTAAGGACAAGCCTAGTATTTTTCTGTTTTGGACCTCACGAAAGGGTACAGGCAGGTGCCCTTAATGGAGGCTGCCAAAGAGAAAAGTGCCTTCATCACGCCTGAGGGGCTGTATCAATATAAGGTATTACCCTTTGGTCTGCATGATGCCCCCGCCACTTTTCAGCTACTAATGGACATTGTGCTTCGTCCACATCTTCGGTACGCTTCGGCTTGCCTGGACGATATTGTCATCCACAGTACCGACTGGGAAAGACACCTATCCAAAGTGCAGGCTGTAGTGGACTCCCTTCAGAATACTGGCCTAACCACTAACCCCCAAAAAATGTGCGATAGGGTTAGAAGAGACTAAGTACCTGGGGTATGTCATTGGGCGCGAAGTAATCAAACCCCAAGTAAACAAAAAAGAGGTGATACGGATTTGGCCCCGACCTGTCACCACCAGGCAAATAAAATAATTCCTGGGAATGGTGGGCTATTACATGAGGTTTGTTCCCCACTTTGCTACTCTAGCCGCGTCCTTGACAGGACTCTTGAAGGTACACAAGTCAATGATGGTTCGCTGGGATGATCGGGCGGAAGAGGCTTTCTCAGCTTTAAAGTCGGCCCTGTGGGGGTCCCTGGTTTTGTTGACACTCGACTTCAAAAGGGAGTTTATAGTACAAACCGGCCTCGGTGCTGTACTGTCTCAGGAAGTCAACGAGGAGGAGCATCCCATTGTCTTCCTCAGCCGTAAGCTCACCCCGGCCGAGACCCAGTATAGTAGTGCCGGGCACTAGAATCTCTCTGCTATTATTTATTAGGGAGAAAACTCTGCCTGGTGACTGACCACTCCCTCTCAAGTGGATGAGCCAGGCCAAGGACAGAAATGCCCAGGTCACCCGATGGTTTCTCTACCTACAAAACTTTAAGTTTTCGGTGGAACACAGGGCAGGCTGGTTACACGGAAACACGGATGCCCTGTCCTGGGTATACTGTCTGGCGTTTGCTCACCCCCTCAGGGCTGAACAAAGCGGGGAGTATGTAATACAGTGAGAGGTTTTGCTATGGGAAAAAAGGTATTTTCCTCCCAGCATGTGCTGGTGGGCTGATTTACAGCCAGGTGAGGTCAAATACCGGACCTGGATTTTAAATGCCGGTCCGGGTTTTTGCCAGCACCTGGCCTGTTCTTAAATAGGCAGCTGGGCTCCAAAGCCATGTCTCAGTGTTGGATCTGGGAGCCTCGTGTCTGGATGATGGCTTGCTACCTGTTTGGTGTGAAAAACAGGTTAGTGCTGCTATCAGCAAGGACTCTTTGAGGCAGAATTGCCGCATGGTGTGAATTACCACCAACAGTTTGGTGCTGCTATAAAAAAACTGAACTGTTTGATCCAAAGAATTTGTTGTTGCCTCTATACTGCGTCCGCTAATCCTGTCTACCAGAGCGAGTACCCACAATAGATAGATAGATAGATAGATAGATAGATAGATACTTTTGTGGCTGGAAGTTCACAGTGGGTTAAATATGTTCTGTGGTGCACTGTGCGCCTTCACAACTGCGCAGCCCACTCACAGCTCCCCTGCTTCATATTCTCTTCAGCAAAGGCATCATTGAAGTGCTCAGAATGAAATTATATTAATAAACATACTCCCACTCCAAGTTAGAAAAGTGAAGTAGATAACAAGGAAAGTAAAAAAATCTGCATTCCCACTCAGAAACAGAATTGCACAGCGCAGCTACCTCCTCTTCCTCCTCCTCCTAATGTTCTGTTTAGTTCGGATAGTTTTTCCTCAAATCCTAATTACAAAGTTGTTCAACATTTGCATTAAATATCCTAAACAGTGTCGATGGGGTTCTTTGTGCACTCGTAAATAATACTTAATACACAGCAATTACTTGAATTCCAGATGTGCACCAATCAATTCATTGTGCGGCTGCTTCAGATATAAGCAATGCTGGTACCTGGTGCCCCACTAGTCTCTGTTTCCTGCTCGCTCCGAACACAGGCATTGACTGCTCAGCCAATCATTTCCTGTGTGTCAAGAGGGATGAAGATGTAAAGCTCAGTGGGGACTTGGGAAATGCAGGAACAGGAGCAGTGGGGGATCACTGAGGCGAGTATCACATCTTGTGTTTTTTTTTTTTAGGCTACTGTATTTTGTCCATGTTTCGTAAAAAAAAAAACTAAAAAAAAAAGTTTACTGGCGGTCATCCCCCCTGACGTTTTGAGGACCTGAAGCTATACAGTAAGTGAACTTATATTCACATTCATTGTAGGAAAAAGGGAGAAGAGGCTTCCACTGTTCACATTTTCTATTTTAGACCTTAATCTT